>NW_028253451.1:0-32267 GCF_964263255.1 Lissotriton vulgaris | reverse complement strand
TTTACAAAAAGGGGGTGGTGATGAACAAGAGTGTCTGAGTTTAAACAGACCAACTCTTACCCAGTCCAAAGATCAGGGCTTGGATCCATCACCGTTATTTATCTCACTGTCCCATCCCAGCTCAGAACCTGGCTATTGCAAATCAGTCTGTCCCTGGCCCAGTGCATCATGGGAACAGGGCAGACTAAACTACCAAGCCAATTCTTCACCAGAAGGGAGACAAGCTACCGGGGACCGGTTTCTGGCATTTCAGCCTTCTTCGGCCCGGCTTGCTTGAATCCTGATGGAGCAGTGAGAAAGGGACTCATGTCTGAGTAATATCCTGCCACACCTATAGTGGCCAAAACGATTTACAAAAAGGGGGTGGTGATGAACAGAGTGTCTGAGTTAAACAGACCACTCTTACCAGTCCAAAGATCAGGGCTTGATCCATCACCGTTATTTATCTCACTGTCCCATCCCAGCTCAGAACCTGGCTATATGCAAATCAGTCTGTCCCTGGCCCAGTGCATCATGGGAACAGGGCAGACTAAACTACCAAGCCATTATTCACCAGAAGGGAGACAAGCTACCGGGGACCGGTTTTCTGGCATTTCAGCCTTCTTCGGCCCGGCTTGCTTGAATCCTGATGGAGCAGTGAGAAAGGGACTCATGTCTGAGTATACCCTGCCACACCTATGTGGCCAAAAACGATTTACAAAAAGGGGGTGGTGATGAACAGAGTGTCTGAGTTAAACAGACCACTCTTACCCAGTCCAAAGATCAGGGCTTGATCCATCACCGTTATTTATCTCACTGTCCCATCCCAGCTCAGAACCTGGCTATATGCAAATCAGTCTGTCCCTGGCCCAGTGCATCATGGGAACAGGGCAGACTAAACTACCAAGCCAATTCTTCACCAGAAGGGAGACAAGCTACCGGGGACCGGTTTCTGGCATTTCAGCCTTCTTCGGCCCGGCTTGCTTGAATCCTGATGGAGCAGTGAGAAAGGGACTCATGTCTGAGTATAACCTGCCACACCTATAGTGGCCAAAAACGATTTACAAAAAGGGGGTGGTGATGAACAGAGTGTCTGAGTTAAACAGACCACTCTTACCCAGTCCAAAGATCAGGGCTTGATCCATCACCGTTATTTATCTCACTGTCCCATCCCAGCTCAGAACCTGGCTATATGCAAATCAGTCTGTCCTGGCCCAGTGCATCATGGGAACAGGGCAGACCTAAACTACCAAGCCAATTCTTCACCAGAAGGGAGACAAGCTACCGGGGACCGGTTTCTGGCATTTCAGCCTTCTTCGGCCCGGCTTGCTTGAATCCTGATGGAGCAGTGAGAAAGGGACTCATGTCTGAGTATACCCTGCCACACCTATAGTGGCCAAAAACGATTTACAAAAAGGGGGTGGTGATGAACAGAGTGTCTGAGTTAAACAGACCACTCTTACCCAGTCCAAAGATCAGGGCTTGATCCATCACCGTTATTTATCTCACTGTCCCATCCCAGCTCAGAACCTGGCTATATGCAAATCAGTCTGTCCCTGGCCCAGTGCATCATGGGAACAGGGCAGACTAAACTACCAAGCCAATTCTTCACCAGAAGGGAGACAAGCTACCGGGGACCGGTTTCTGGCATTTCAGCCTTCTTCGGCCCGGCTTGCTTGAATCCTGATGGAGCAGTGAGAAAGGGACTCATGTCTGAGTATACCCTGCCACACCTATAGTGGCCAAAAACGATTTACAAAAAGGGGGTGGTGATGAACAGAGTGTCTGAGTTAAACAGACCACTCTTACCCAGTCCAAAGATCAGGGCTTGATCCATCACCGTTATTTATCTCACTGTCCCATCCCAGCTCAGAACCTGGCTATATGCAAATCAGTCTGTCCCTGGCCCAGTGCATCATGGGAACAGGGCAGACTAAACTACCAAGCCAATTCTTCACCAGAAGGGAGACAAGCTACCGGGACCGGTTTCTGGCATTTCAGCCTTCTTCGGCCCGGCTTGCTTGAATCCTGATGGAGCAGTGAGAAAGGGACTCATGTCTGAGTATACCCTGCCACACCTATAGTGGCCAAAAACGATTTACAAAAAGGGGGTGGTGATGAACAGAGTGTCTGAGTTAAACAGACCACTCTTACCCAGTCCAAAGATCAGGGCTTGATCCATCACCGTTATTTATCTCACTGTCCCATCCCAGCTCAGAACCTGGCTATATGCAAATCAGTCTGTCCCTGGCCCAGTGCATCATGGGAACAGGGCAGACTAAACTACCAAGCCAATTCTTCACCAGAAGGGAGACAAGCTACCGGGGACCGGTTTCTGGCATTTCAGCCTTCTTCGGCCCGGCTTGCTTGAATCCTGATGGAGCAGTGAGAAAGGGACTCATGTCTGAGTATACCCTGCCACACCTATAGTGGCCAAAAACGATTTACAAAAAGGGGGTGGTGATGAACAGAGTGTCTGAGTTAAACAGACCACTCTTACCCAGTCCAAAGATCAGGGCTTGATCCATCACCGTTATTTATCTCACTGTCCCATCCCAGCTCAGAACCTGGCTATATGCAAATCAGTCTGTCCCTGGCCCAGTGCATCATGGGAACAGGGCAGACTAAACTACCAAGCCAATTCTTCACCAGAAGGGAGACAAGCTACTGGGGACCGGTTTCTGGCATTTCAGCCTTCTTCGGCCCGACTTGCTTGAATCCTGATGGAGCAGTGAGAAAGGGACTCATGTCTGAGTATACCCTGCCACACCTATAGTGGCCAAAAACGATTTACAAAAAGGGGGTGGTGATGAACAGAGTGTCTGAGTTAAACAGACCACTCTTACCCAGTCCAAAGATCAGGGCTTGATCCATCACCATTATTTATCTCACTGTCCCATCCCAGCTCAGAACCTGGCTATATGCAAATCAGTCTGTCCCTGGCCCAGTGCATCATGGGAACAGGGCAGACTAAACTACCAAGCCAATTCTTCACCAGAAGGGAGACAAGCTACCGGGGACCGGTTTCTGGCATTTCAGCCTTCTTCGGCCCGGCTTGCTTGAATCCTGATGGAGCAGTGAGAAAGGGACTCATGTCTGAGTATACCCTGCCACACCTATAGTGGCCAAAAACGATTTACAAAAAGGGGGTGGTGATGAACAGAGTGTCTGAGTTAAACAGACCACTCTTACCCAGTCCAAAGATCAGGGCTTGATCCATCACCGTTATTTATCTCACTGTCCCATCCCAGCTCAGAACCTGGCTATATGCAAATCAGTCTGTCCCTGGCCCAGTGCATCATGGGAACAGGGCAGACTAAACTACCAAGCCAATTCTTCACCAGAAGGGAGACAAGCTACCGGGGACCGCTTTCTGGCATTTCAGCCTTCTTCGGCCCGGCTTGCTTGAATCCTGATGGAGCAGTGAGAAAGGGACTCATGTCTGAGTATATCCTGCCACACCTATAGTGGCCAAAAACGATTTACAAAAAGGGGGTGGTGATGAACAGAGTGTCTGAGTTAAACAGACCACTCTTACCCAGTCCAAAGATCAGGGCTTGATCCATCACCGTTATTTATCTCACTGTCCCATCCCAGCTCAGAACCTGGCTATATGCAAATCAGTCTGTCCCTGGCCCAGTGCATCATGGGAACAGGGCAGACTAAACTACCAAGCCAATTCTTCACCAGAAGGGAGACAAGCTACCGGGGACCGGTTTCTGGCATTTCAGCCTTCTTCGGCCCGGCTTGCTTGAATCCTGATGGAGCAGTGAGAAAGGGACTCATGTCTGAGTATACCCTGCCACACCTATAGTGGCCAAAAACGATTTACAAAAAGGGGGTGGTGATGAACAGAGTGTCTGAGTTAAACAGACCACTCTTACCCAGTCCAAAGATCAGGGCTTGATCCATCACCGTTATTTATCTCACTGTCCCATCCCAGCTCAGAACCTGGCTATATGCAAATCAGTCTGTCCCTGGCCCAGTGCATCATGGGAACAGGGCAGACTAAACTACCAAGCCAATTCTTCACCAGAAGGGAGACAAGCTACCGGGGACCGGTTTCTGGCATTTCAGCCTTCTTCGGCCCGGCTTGCTTGAATCCTGATGGAGCAGTGAGAAAGGGACTCATGTCTGAGTATACCCTGCCACACCTATAGTGGCCAAAAACGATTTACAAAAAGGGGGTGGTGATGAACAGAGTGTCTGAGTTAAACAGACCACTCTTACCCAGTCCAAAGATCAGGGCTTGATCCATCACCGTTATTTATCTCACTGTCCCATCCCAGCTCAGAACCTGGCTATATGCAAATCAGTCTGTCCCTGGCCCAGTGCATCATGGGAACAGGGCAGACTAAACTACCAAGCCAATTCTTCACCAGAAGGGAGACAAGCTACCGGGGACCGGTTTCTGGCATTTCAGCCTTCTTCGGCCCGGCTTGCTTGAATCCTGATGGAGCAGTGAGAAAGGGACTCATGTCTGAGTATACCCTGCCACACCTATAGTGGCCAAAAACGATTTACAAAAAGGGGGTGGTGATGAACAGAGTGTCTGAGTTAAACAGACCACTCTTACCCAGTCCAAAGATCAGGGCTTGATCCATCACCGTTATTTATCTCACTGTCCCATCCCAGCTCAGAACCTGGCTATATGCAAATCAGTCTGTCCCTGGCCCAGTACATCATGGGAACAGGGCAGACTAAACTACCAAGCCAATTCTTCACCAGAAGGGAGACAAGCTACCGGGGACCGGTTTCTGGCATTTCAGCCTTCTTCGGCCCGGCTTGCTTGAATCCTGATGGAGCAGTGAGAAAGGGACTCATGTCTGAGTATACCCTGCCACACCTATAGTGGCCAAAAACGATTTACAAAAAGGGGGTGGTGATGAACAGAGTGTCTGAGTTAAACAGACCACTCTTACCCAGTCCAAAGATCAGGGCTTGATCCATCACCGTTATTTATCTCACTGTCCCATCCCAGCTCAGAACCTGGCTATATGCAAATCAGTCTGTCCCTGGCCCAGTTCATCATGGGAACAGGGCAGACTAAACTACCAAGCCAATTCTTCACCAGAAGGGAGACAAGCTACCGGGGACCGGTTTCTGGCATTTCAGCCTTCTTCGGCCCGGCTTGCTTGAATCCTGATGGAGCAGTGAGAAAGGGACTCAAGTCTGAGTATACCCTGCCACACCTATAGTGGCCAAAAACGATTTACAAAAAGGGGGTGGTGATGAACAGAGTGTCTGAGTTAAACAGACCACTCTTACCCAGTCCAAAGATCAGGGCTTGATCCATCACCGTTATTTATCTCACTGTCCCATCCCAGCTCAGAACCTGGCTATATGCAAATCAGTCTGTCCCTGGCCCAGTGCATCATGGGAACAGGGCAGACTAAACTACCAAGCCAATTCTTCACCAGAAGGGAGACAAGCTACCGGGGACCGCTTTCTGGCATTTCAGCCTTCTTCGGCCCGGCTTGCTTGAATCCTGATGGAGCAGTGAGAAAGGGACTCATGTCTGAGTATACCCTGCCACACCTATAGTGGCCAAAAACGATTTACAAAAAGGGGGTGGTGATGAACAGAGTGTCTGAGTTAAACAGACCACTCTTACCCAGTCCAAAGATCAGGGCTTGATCCATCACCGTTATTTATCTCACTGTCCCATCCCAGCTCAGAACCTGGCTATATGCAAATCAGTCTGTCCCTGGCCCAGTGCATCATGGGAACAGGGCAGACTAAACTACCAAGCCAATTCTTCACCAGAAGGGAGACAAGCTACCGGGGACCGGTTTCTGGCATTTCAGCCTTCTTCGGCCCGGCTTGCTTGAATCCTGATGGAGCAGTGAGAAAGGGACTCATGTCTGAGTATACCCTGCCACACCTATAGTGGCCAAAAACGATTTACAAAAAGGGGGTGGTGATGAACAGAGTGTCTGAGTTAAACAGACCACTCTTACCCAGTCCAAAGATCAGGGCTTGATCCATCACCGTTATTTATCTCACTGTCCCATCCCAGCTCAGAACCTGGCTATATGCAAATCAGTCTGTCCCTGGCCCAGTGCATCATGGGAACAGGGCAGACTAAACTACCAAGCCAATTCTTCACCAGAAGGGAGACAAGCTACCGGGGACCGGTTTCTGGCATTTCAGCCTTCTTCGGCCTGGCTTGCTTGAATCCTGATGGAGCAGTGAGAAAGGGACTCATGTCTGAGTATACCCTGCCACACCTATAGTGGCCAAAAACGATTTACAAAAAGGGGGTGGTGATGAACAGAGTGTCTGAGTTAAACAGACCACTCTTACCCAGTCCAAAGATCAGGGCTTGATCCATCACCGTTATTTATCTCACTGTCCCATCCCAGCTCAGAACCTGGCTATATGCAAATCAGTCTGTCCCTGGCCCAGTGCATCATGGGAACAGGGCAGACTAAACTACCAAGCCAATTCTTCACCAGAAGGGAGACAAGCTACCGGGGACCGGTTTCTGGCATTTCAGCCTTCTTCGGCCCGGCTTGCTTGAATCCTGATGGAGCAGTGAGAAAGGGACTCATGTCTGAGTATATCCTGCCACACCTATAGTGGCCAAAAACGATTTACAAAAAGGGGGTGGTGATGAACAGAGTGTCTGAGTTAAACAGACCACTCTTACCAGTCCAAAGATCAGGGCTTGATCCATCACCGTTATTTATCTCACTGTCCCATCCCAGCTCAGAACCTGGCTATATGCAAATCAGTCTGTCCCTGGCCCAGTGCATCATGGGAACAGGGCAGACTAAACTACCAAGCCAATTATTCACCAGAAGGGAGACAAGCTACCGGGGACCGGTTTCTGGCATTTCAGCCTTCTTCGGCCCGGCTTGCTTGAATCCTGATGGAGCAGTGAGAAAGGGACTCATGTCTGAGTATACCCTGCCACACCTATAGTGGCCAAAAACGATTTACAAAAAGGGGGTGGTGATGAACAGAGTGTCTGAGTTAAACAGACCACTCTTACCCAGTCCAAAGATCAGGGCTTGATCCATCACCGTTATTTATCTCACTGTCCCATCCCAGCTCAGAACCTGGCTATATGCAAATCAGTCTGTCCCTGGCCCAGTGCATCATGGGAACAGGGCAGACTAAACTACCAAGCCAATTCTTCACCAGAAGGGAGACAAGCTACCGGGGACCGGTTTCTGGCATTTCAGCCTTCTTCGGCCCGGCTTGCTTGAATCCTGATGGAGCAGTGAGAAAGGGACTCATGTCTGAGTATAACCTGCCACACCTATAGTGGCCAAAAACGATTTACAAAAAGGGGGTGGTGATGAACAGAGTGTCTGAGTTAAACAGACCACTCTTACCCAGTCCAAAGATCAGGGCTTGATCCATCACCGTTATTTATCTCACTGTCCCATCCCAGCTCAGAACCTGGCTATATGCAAATCAGTCTGTCCCTGGCCCAGTGCATCATGGGAACAGGGCAGACTAAACTACCAAGCCAATTCTTCACCAGAAGGGAGACAAGCTACCGGGGACCGGTTTCTGGCATTTCAGCCTTCTTCGGCCCGGCTTGCTTGAATCCTGATGGAGCAGTGAGAAAGGGACTCATGTCTGAGTATACCCTGCCACACCTATAGTGGCCAAAAACGATTTACAAAAAGGGGGTGGTGATGAACAGAGTGTCTGAGTTAAACAGACCACTCTTACCCAGTCCAAAGATCAGGGCTTGATCCATCACCGTTATTTATCTCACTGTCCCATCCCAGCTCAGAACCTGGCTATATGCAAATCAGTCTGTCCCTGGCCCAGTGCATCATGGGAACAGGGCAGACTAAACTACCAAGCCAATTCTTCACCAGAAGGGAGACAAGCTACCGGGGACCGGTTTCTGGCATTTCAGCCTTCTTCGGCCCGGCTTGCTTGAATCCTGATGGAGCAGTGAGAAAGGGACTCATGTCTGAGTATACCCTGCCACACCTATAGTGGCCAAAAACGATTTACAAAAAGGGGGTGGTGATGAACAGAGTGTCTGAGTTAAACAGACCACTCTTACCCAGTCCAAAGATCAGGGCTTGATCCATCACCGTTATTTATCTCACTGTCCCATCCCAGCTCAGAACCTGGCTATATGCAAATCAGTCTGTCCCTGGCCCAGTGCATCATGGGAACAGGGCAGACTAAACTACCAAGCCAATTCTTCACCAGAAGGGAGACAAGCTACCGGGGACCGGTTTCTGGCATTTCAGCCTTCTTCGGCCCGGCTTGCTTGAATCCTGATGGAGCAGTGAGAAAGGGACTCATGTCTGAGTATACCCTGCCACACCTATAGTGGCCAAAAACGATTTACAAAAAGGGGGTGGTGATGAACAGAGTGTCTGAGTTAAACAGACCACTCTTACCCAGTCCAAAGATCAGGGCTTGATCCATCACCGTTATTTATCTCACTGTCCCATCCCAGCTCAGAACCTGGCTATATGCAAATCAGTCTGTCCCTGGCCCAGTGCATCATGGGAACAGGGCAGACTAAACTACCAAGCCAATTCTTCACCAGAAGGGAGACAAGCTACCGGGGACCGGTTTCTGGCATTTCAGCCTTCTTCGGCCCGGCTTGCTTGAATCCTGATGGAGCAGTGAGAAAGGGACTCATGTCTGAGTATACCCTGCCACACCTATAGTGGCCAAAAACGATTTACAAAAAGGGGGTGGTGATGAACAGAGTGTCTGAGTTAAACAGACCACTCTTACCCAGTCCAAAGATCAGGGCTTGATCCATCACCGTTATTTATCTCACTGTCCCATCCCAGCTCAGAACCTGGCTATATGCAAATCAGTCTGTCCCTGGCCCAGTGCATCATGGGAACAGGGCAGACTAAACTACCAAGCCAATTCTTCACCAGAAGGGAGACAAGCTACCGGGGACCGGTTTCTGGCATTTCAGCCTTCTTCGGCCCGGCTTGCTTGAATCCTGATGGAGCAGTGAGAAAGGGACTCATGTCTGAGTATACCCTGCCACACCTATAGTGGCCAAAAACGATTTACAAAAAGGGGGTGGTGATGAACAGAGTGTCTGAGTTAAACAGACCACTCTTACCCAGTCCAAAGATCAGGGCTTGATCCATCACCGTTATTTATCTCACTGTCCCATCCCAGCTCAGAACCTGGCTATATGCAAATCAGTCTGTCCCTGGCCCAGTGCATCATGGGAACAGGGCAGACTAAACTACCAAGCCAATTCTTCACCAGAAGGGAGACAAGCTACCGGGGACCGGTTTCTGGCATTTCAGCCTTCTTCGGCCCGGCTTGCTTGAATCCTGATGGAGCAGTGAGAAAGGGACTCATGTCTGAGTATACCCTGCCACACCTATAGTGGCCAAAAACGATTTACAAAAAGGGGGTGGTGATGAACAGAGTGTCTGAGTTAAACAGACCACTCTTACCCAGTCCAAAGATCAGGGCTTGATCCATCACCGTTATTTATCTCACTGTCCCATCCCAGCTCAGAACCTGGCTATATGCAAATCAGTCTGTCCCTGGCCCAGTGCATCATGGGAACAGGGCAGACTAAACTACCAAGCCAATTCTTCACCAGAAGGGAGACAAGCTACCGGGGACCGGTTTCTGGCATTTCAGCCTTCTTCGGCCCGGCTTGCTTGAATCCTGATGGAGCAGTGAGAAAGGGACTCATGTCTGAGTATACCCTGCCACACCTATAGTGGCCAAAAACGATTTACAAAAAGGGGGTGGTGATGAACAGAGTGTCTGAGTTAAACAGACCACTCTTACCCAGTCCAAAGATCAGGGCTTGATCCATCACCGTTATTTATCTCACTGTCCCATCCCAGCTCAGAACCTGGCTATATGCAAATCAGTCTGTCCCTGGCCCAGTGCATCATGGGAACAGGGCAGACTAAACTACCAAGCCAATTCTTCACCAGAAGGGAGACAAGCTACCGGGGACCGGTTTCTGGCATTTCAGCCTTCTTCGGCCCGGCTTGCTTGAATCCTGATGGAGCAGTGAGAAAGGGACTCATGTCTGAGTATACCCTGCCACACCTATAGTGGCCAAAAACGATTTACAAAAAGGGGGTGGTGATGAACAGAGTGTCTGAGTTAAACAGACCACTCTTACCCAGTCCAAAGATCAGGGCTTGATCCATTACCGTTATTTATCTCACTGTCCCATCCCAGCTCAGAACCTGGCTATATGCAAATCAGTCTGTCCCTGGCCCAGTGCATCATGGGAACAGGGCAGACTAAACTACCAAGCCAATTCTTCACCAGAAGGGAGACAAGCTACCGGGGACCGGTTTCTGGCATTTCAGCCTTCTTCGGCCCGGCTTGCTTGAATCCTGATGGAGCAGTGAGAAAGGGACTCATGTCTGAGTATACCCTGCCACACCTATAGTGGCCAAAAACGATTTACAAAAAGGGGGTGGTGATGAACAGAGTGTCTGAGTTAAACAGACCACTCTTACCCAGTCCAAAGATCAGGGCTTGATCCATCACCGTTATTTATCTCACTGTCCCATCCCAGCTCAGAACCTGGCTATATGCAAATCAGTCTGTCCCTGGCCCAGTGCATCATGGGAACAGGGCAGACTAAACTACCAAGCCAATTCTTCACCAGAAGGGAGACAAGCTACCGGGGACCGGTTTCTGGCATTTCAGCCTTCTTCGGCCCGGCTTGCTTGAATCCTGATGGAGCAGTGAGAAAGGGACTCATGTCTGAGTATACCCTGCCACACCTATAGTGGCCAAAAACGATTTACAAAAAGGGGGTGGTGATGAACAGAGTGTCTGAGTTAAACAGACCACTCTTACCCAGTCCAAAGATCAGGGCTTGATCCATCACCGTTATTTATCTCACTGTCCCATCCCAGCTCAGAACCTGGCTATATGCAAATCAGTCTGTCCCTGGCCCAGTGCATCATGGGAACAGGGCAGACTAAACTACCAAGCCAATTCTTCACCAGAAGGGAGACAAGCTACCGGGGACCGGTTTCTGGCATTTCAGCCTTCTTCGGCCCGGCTTGCTTGAATCCTGATGGAGCAGTGAGAAAGGGACTCATGTCTGAGTATACCCTGCCACACCTATAGTGGCCAAAAACGATTTACAAAAAGGGGGTGGTGATGAACAGAGTGTCTGAGTTAAACAGACCACTCTTACCCAGTCCAAAGATCAGGGCTTGATCCATCACCGTTATTTATCTCACTGTCCCATCCCAGCTCAGAACCTGGCTATATGCAAATCAGTCTGTCCCTGGCCCAGTGCATCATGGGAACAGGGCAGACTAAACTACCAAGCCAATTCTTCACCAGAAGGGAGACAAGCTACCGGGGACCGGTTTCTGGCATTTCAGCCTTCTTCGGCCCGGCTTGCTTGAATCCTGATGGAGCAGTGAGAAAGGGACTCATGTCTGAGTATACCCTGCCACACCTATAGTGGCCAAAAACGATTTACAAAAAGGGGGTGGTGATGAACAGAGTGTCTGAGTTAAACAGACCACTCTTACCCAGTCCAAAGATCAGGGCTTGATCCATCACCGTTATTTATCTCACTGTCCCATCCCAGCTCAGAACCTGGCTATATGCAAATCAGTCTGTCCCTGGCCCAGTGCATCATGGGAACAGGGCAGACTAAACTACCAAGCCAATTCTTCACCAGAAGGGAGACAAGCTACCGGGGACCGGTTTCTGGCATTTCAGCCTTCTTCGGCCCGGCTTGCTTGAATCCTGATGGAGCAGTGAGAAAGGGACTCATGTCTGAGTATACCCTGCCACACCTATAGTGGCCAAAAACGATTTACAAAAAGGGGGTGGTGATGAACAGAGTGTCTGAGTTAAACAGACCACTCTTACCCAGTCCAAAGATCAGGGCTTGATCCATCACCGTTATTTATCTCACTGTCCCATCCCAGCTCAGAACCTGGCTATATGCAAATCAGTCTGTCCCTGGCCCAGTGCATCATGGGAACAGGGCAGACTAAACTACCAAGCCAATTCTTCACCAGAAGGGAGACAAGCTACCGGGGACCGGTTTCTGGCATTTCAGCCTTCTTCGGCCCGGCTTGCTTGAATCCTGATGGAGCAGTGAGAAAGGGACTCATGTCTGAGTATACCCTGCCACACCTATAGTGGCCAAAAACGATTTACAAAAAGGGGGTGGTGATGAACAGAGTGTCTGAGTTAAACAGACCACTCTTACCCAGTCCAAAGATCAGGGCTTGATCCATCACCGTTATTTATCTCACTGTCCCATCCCAGCTCAGAACCTGGCTATATGCAAATCAGTCTGTCCCTGGCCCAGTGCATCATGGGAACAGGGCAGACTAAACTACCAAGCCAATTCTTCACCAGAAGGGAGACAAGCTACCGGGGACCGGTTTCTGGCATTTCAGCCTTCTTCGGCCCGGCTTGCTTGAATCCTGATGGAGCAGTGAGATAAAAATATTTTTGTCCACCCTAAGCGTGGAAGGGTATTCTCAGATGTGAGACCCTTGCTCATTGCACCATCAGGATTCAAGCAAACCGGGCCGAAGACGGCTGTAATGCCAGAAACCGGTCCCCGGGAACTTGTTTCCTTCCCAGTGTAAGAATTGGCTTTTGTAGTTTGGTTTGCCCTGTTCCCATCATGCACTGGGACAGGAACAGACTAATTTGCATACAGCCAGGTTCTGAAACTGGGATGGTGCAGTGAGCTAAAAAACGGTGTTGGATCTAGCCCTGATCTCTTTCGACTGGGTGAGAGCTTTCTGCTTAATTCAGAGACTCTGTCCCTCACCACCCCTTGTTGTAAATATTTTTGTCCACCCTAAGCGTGGAAGGGTATTCTCAGATGTGAGACCCTTGCTCATTGCACCATCAGGATTCAAGCAAACCGGGCCGAAGACGGCTGTAATGCCAGAAACCGGTCCCCGGGAGCTTGTTTCCTTCCCAGTGTAAGAATTGGCTTTTGTAGTTTGGTTTGCCCTGTTCCCATCATGCACTGGGACAGGAACAGACTAATTTGCATACAGCCAGGTTCTGAAACTGGGATGGTGCAGTGAGCTAAAAAACGGTGTTGGATCTAGCCCTGATCTCTTGACTGGGTGAGAGCTTTCTGCTTAATTCAGAGACTATGTCCCTCACCACCCCTTGTTGTAAATATTTTTGTCCACCCTAAGCGTGGAAGAGTATTCTCAGATGTGAGACCCTTGCTCATTGCACCATCAGGATTCAAGCAAACCGGGCCGAAGACGGCTGTAATGCCAGAAACCGGTCCCCGGGAGCTTGTTTCCTTCCCAGTGTAAGAATTGGCTTTTGTAGTTTGGTTTGCCCTGTTCCCATCATGCACTGGGACAGGAACAGACTAATTTGCATACAGCCAGGTTCTGAAACTGGGATGGTGCAGTGAGCTAAAAAACGGTGTTGGATCTAGCCCTGATCTCTTGACTGGGTGAGAGCTTTCTGCTTAATTCAGAGACTCTGTCCCTCACCACCCCTTGTTGTAAATATTTTTGTCCACCCTAAGCGTGGAAGGGTATTCTCAGATGTGAGACCCTTGCTCATTGCACCATCAGGATTCAAGCAAACCGGGCCGAAGACGGCTGTAATGCCAGAAACCGGTCCCCGGGAGCTTGTTTCCTTCCCAGTGTAAGAATTGGCTTTTGTAGTTTGGTTTGCCCTGTTCCCATCATGCACTGGGACAGGAACAGACTAATTTGCATACAGCCAGGTTCTGAAACTGGGATGGTGCAGTGAGCTAAAAAATGGTGTTGGATCTAGCCCTGATCTCTTGACTGGGTGAGAGCTTTCTGCTTAATTCAGAGACTCTGTCCCTCACCACCCCTAGTTGTAAATATTTTTGTCCACCCTAAGCGTGGAAGGGTATTCTCAGATGTGAGACCCTTGCTCATTGCACCATCAGGATTCAAGCAAACCGGGCCGAAGACGGCTGTAATGCCAGAAACCGGTCCCCGGGAGCTTGTTTCCTTCCCAGTGTAAGAATTGGCTTTTGTAGTTTGGTTTGCCCTGTTCCCATCATGCACTGGGAGTAGGAACAGACTAATTTGCATACAGCCAGGTTCTGAAACTGGGATGGTGCAGTGAGCTAAAAAACGGTGTTGGATCTAGCCCTGATCTCTTGACTGGGTGAGAGCTTTCTGCTTAATTCAGAGACTTTGTCCCTCACCACCCCTTGTTGTAAATATTTTTGTCCACCCTAAGCGTGGAAGGGTATTCTCAGATGTGAGACCCTTGCTCATTGCACCATCAGGATTCAAGCAAACCGGGCCGAAGACGGCTGTAATGCCAGAAACCGGTCCCCGGGAGCTTGTTTCCTTCCCAGTGTAAGAATTGGCTTTTGTAGTTTGGTTTGCCCTGTTCCCATCATGCACTGGGACAGGAACAGACTAATTTGCATACAGCCAGGTTCTGAAACTGGGATGGTGCAGTGAGCTAAAAAACGGTGTTGGATCTAGCCCTGATCTCTTGACTGGGTGAGAGCTTTCTGCTTAATTCAGAGACTCTGTCCCTCACCACCCCTTGTTGTAAATATTTTTGTCCACCCTAAGCGTGGAAGGGTATTCTCAGATGTGAGACCCTTGCTCATTGCACCATCAGGATTCAAGCAAACCGGGCCGAAGACGGCTGTAATGCCAGAAACCGGTCCCCGGGAGCTTGTTTCCTTCCCAGTGTAAGAATTGGCTTTTGTAGTTTGGTTTGCCCTGATCATGCACTGGGACAGGAACAGACTAATTTGCATACAGCCAGGTTCTGAAACTGGGATGGTGCAGTGAGCTAAAAAACGGTGTTGGATCTAGCCTTGATCTCTTGACTGGGTGAGAGCTTTCTGCTTAATTCAGAGAGTCTGTCCCTCACCACCCCTTGTTGTAAATATACGTTACGATAGCAACAGAATCCTCCTGAGGCGGAAGCCGGGAGCAGCGAGAGCTGGTTGTAACTTTTAAATTTGTGTGATACTTCTGATTTTAATAGAATTTCACTCACCCTCTGAGCACTCTTCCCTCCAAATACTGTCATCTCCTGCACAGCGGACCTAGCGCTGACGCGGGCGATTGTTTCTATTTTTGCCGCCATTGGAGAGACAAGAGACACACCCTCTTGTGTAGGCCACACCCCCTCGTGACCGAGTTAAATAAATAGCGCGCTGACATCAAGCGGAATATAGCAACAGAATCCTCCTGAGGCGGAAGCCGGGAGCAGCGAGAGCTGGTTGTAACTTTTAAATTTGTGTGATACTTCTGATTTTAATAGAATTTCAATCACCATCTGAGCACTCTTCCCTCCAAATACTGTCATCTCCTGCACAGCGGACCTAGCGCTGACGTGGGCGATTGTTTCTATTCTTGCTGCCATTGGAGCCTCACGAGACACGCCCTCTTGTGTAGGCCACGCCCCCTCGTGACCGAGGTAAAAAAATAGCGCACTGACATCAAGCGCCATATAGCAACAGAATCCTCCAGAGGCGGAAGCCGGGAGCAGCGAGAGCTGGTTGTAACTTTTAAATTTGTGTGATACTTCTGATTTTAATAGAATTTCACTCACCCTCTGAGCACTCTTCCCTCCAAATACTGTCATCTCCTGCACAGCGGACCTAGAGCTGATGCGGGCGATTGTTTCTATTTTTGCCGCCATTGGAGAGACAAGAGACACGCCCTCTTGTGTAGGCTACGCCCCCTCATGACCGAGGTAAATAAATAGCGCGCTGACATCAAGCGCCATATAGCAACAGAATCCTCCTGAGGCGGAAGCCGGGAGCAGCGAGAGCTGGTTGTAACTTTTAAATTTGTGTGATACTTCTGATTTTAATAGAATTTCACTCACCCTCTGAGCACTCTTCCCTCCAAATACTGTCATCTCGTGCACAGCGGACCTAGCGCTGACGCGGGCGATTGTGTCTATTCTTGCCGCCATTGGAGAGACACGAGACACGCCCTCTTGTGTAGGCCACGCCCCCTCGTGACCGAAGTAAATAAATAGCGCGCTGACATCAAGCGCCATATAGCAACAGAATCCTCCTTAGGCGGAAGCCGGAAGCAGCGAGAGCTGGTTGTAACTTTTAAATTTGTGTGATACTTCTGATTTTAATAGAATTTCACTCACCATCTGAGCACTCTTCCCTCCAAATACTATTATCTCCTGCACAGCGGACCTAGCGCTGACGCAGGCGATTGTTTCTATTTTTGCCGCCATTGAAGAGACACGAGACACGCCCTCTTGTGTAGGCCACGCCCCCTCGTGACAGAGGTAAATAAATAGCGCGCTGACATCAAGCGCCATATAGCAACAGAATCCTCCTGAGGCGGAAGCCGGGAGCAGCGAGAGCTGGTTGTAACTTTTAAATTTGTGTGATACTTCTGATTTTAATAGAATTTCACTCACCCTCTGAGCACTCTTCCCTCCAAATACTGTCATCTCCTGCACAGCGGACCTAGCGCTGACGCGGGCGATTGTTTCTATTTTTGCCGCCATTGGAGAGACACGAGACACGCCCTCTTGTGTAGGCTACGCCCCCACGTGACCGAGGTAAATAAATAGCGCGCTGACATCAAGCGCCATATAGCAACAGAATCCTCCTGAGGCGGAAGCCGAGAGCAGCAAGAGCTGGTTGTAACTTTTAAATTTGTGTGATACTTCTGATTTTAATAGAATTTCACTCACCCTCTGAGCACTCTTCCCTCCAAATACTGTCATCTCGTGCACAGCGGACCTAGCGCTGACGCGGGATATTGTTTCTATTCTTGCTGCCATTGGAGAGACACGCCCTCTTGTGTAGGCCACGCCCCCTCGTGACCAAGGTAAATAAATAGCGCGCTGACATCAAGCGCCATATAGCAACAGAATCCTCCTTAGGCGGAAGCCGGGAGCAGCGAGAGCTGGTTGTAACTTTTAAATTTGTGTGATACTTCTGATTTTAATAGAATTTCACTCACCCTCTGAGCACTCTTCCCTCCAAATACTGTCATCTCCTGCACAGTGGACCTAGCACTGACGCGGGCGATTGTTTCTATTTTTGCCGCCATTGGAGAGACAAGAGACACGACCTCTTGTGTAGGCCACGCCCCCTCGTGACAGAGGTAAATAAATAGCGCGCTGACATCAAGCGCCATATAGCAACAGAATCCTCCTGAGGCGGAAGCCGGGAGCAGCGAGAGCTGGTTGTAACTTTTACATTTGTGTGATACTTCTGATTTTAATAGAATTTCACTCACCCTCTGAGCACTCTTCCCTCCAAATACTGTCATCTCCTGCACAGCGGACCTAGCGCTGACGCGGGCGATTGTTTCTATTTTTGCCGCCATTGTAGAGATACGAGACACGCCCTCTTGTGTAGGCCACGCCCCCTCGTGACCGAGGTAAATAAATAGCGCGCTGACATCAAGCGCCATATAGCAACAGAATCCTCCTGAGGCGGAAGCCGGGAGCAGCGAGAGCTGGTTGTACCTTTTAAATTTGTGTGATACTTCTGATTTTAATAGAATTTCACTCACCCTCTGAGCACTCTTCCCTCCAAATACTGTCATCTCCTGCACAGCGGACCTAGCGCTGACGCGGGCTTTTGTTTGTATTCTTGTCGCCATTGGAGAGACACGAGACACACCCTCTTTTGTAGGCCACGCCCCCTCGTGACCGAGGTAAATTAATAGCGCGCTGACATCAAGCGCCATATAGCAACAGAATCCTCCTGAGGCGGGAGCCGGGAGCAGCGAGAGCTGGTTGTAACTTTTAAATTTGTGTGATACTTCTGATTTTAATAGAATTTCACTCACCCTCTGAGCACTCTTCCCTCCAAATACTGTCATCTGCTGCACAGCGGACCTAGCGCTGACGCGGGCGATTATTTCTATTCTTGCCGCCATTGGAGAGACACGAGACACGCCCTCTTGTGTAGGCTACGCCCCCCCGTGACCGAGGTAAATAAATAGCGCGCTGACATCAAGCGCCATATAGCAAAAGAATCCTCCTGAGGCGGAAGCCGGGAGCAGCGAGAGCTGGTTGTAACTTTTAAATTTGTGCGATACTT
The DNA here is from genome assembly GCF_964263255.1 of Lissotriton vulgaris. Lineage (NCBI taxonomy): Eukaryota > Metazoa > Chordata > Amphibia > Caudata > Salamandridae > Lissotriton > Lissotriton vulgaris. The sequence continues at coordinate 14,281 of NW_028253451.1, read as the reverse complement.
CTGATTTTAATAGAATTTCACTCACCCTCTGAGCACTCTTCCCTCCAAATACTGTCATCTCCTGCACAGCGAACCTAGCGCTGACGCGGGCGATTGTTTCTATTCTTGCCGCCATTGGAGAGACACGAGACAAGCCCTCTTGTGTAGGCCACGCCCCCTCGTGACCGAGGTAAATAAATAGCGCGCTGACATCAAGCGCCATATAGAAAGAGAATCCTCCTGAGGCGGAAGCCGGGAGCAGCGAGAGCTGGTTGTAACTTTTAAATTTGTGTGATACTTCTGATTTTAATAGAATTTCACTCACCCTCTGAGCACTCTTCCCTCCAAATACTGTCATCTCGTGCACAGCGGACCTAGCGCTGACGCGGGCGATTATTTCTATTCTTGCCGCCATCGGAGAGACACGAGACAAGCCCTCTTGTGTAGGCCACGCCCCCTCGTGACCAAGGTAAATAAATAGCGCGCTGACATCAAGCGCCATATAGCAACAGAATCCTCCTTAGGCGGGAGCCGGGAGCAGCGAGAGCTGGTTGTAACTTTTAAATTTGTGTGATACTTCTGATTTTAATAGAATTTCACTCACCCTCTGAGCACTCTTCCCTCCAAATACTATCATCTCCTGCACAGCGGACCTAGCGCTGACACGGGCGATTGTTTCTATTCTTGCCGACATTGGAGAGACACGAGACACGCCCTCTTGTGTAGGCCACGCCCCCTCGTGACCGAGGTAAATAAATAGCGCGCTGACATCAAGCGCCATATAGCAACAGAATCCTCCTGAGGTGGAAGCCGGTAGCAGCGAGAGCTGGTTGTAACTTTTACATTTGTGTGATACTTCTGATTTTAATAGAATTTCACTCACCCTCTGAGCACTCTTCCCTCCAAATACTGTCATCTCCTGCACAGCGTACCTAGCGCTGACGCGGGCGATTGTTTCTATTTTTGCCGCCATTGGAGAGACACGAGACACCCCCTCTTGTGTAGGCCACGCCCCCTCATGACCGAGGTAAATAAATAGCGCGCTGACATCAAGCGCCATATAGCAACAGAATCCTCCTGAGGCGGAAGCCGGGAGCAGCGAGAGCTGGTTGTAACTTTTAAATTTGTGTGATACTTCTGATTTTAATAGAATTTCACTCACCCTCTGAGCACTCTTCCCTCCAAATACTGTCATCTCCTGCACAGCGGACCTAGCGCTGACGTGGGCGATTGTTTCTATTTTTGCAGCCATTGGAGAGACACGAGACACGCCCTCTTGTGTAGGCCACGCCCTCTCGTGACCGAGGTAAATAAATAGCGCGCTGACATCAAGCGCCATATAGCAACAGAATCCTCCTGAGGCGGAAGCCGGGAGCAGAGAGAGCTGGTTGTAACTTTTAAATTTGTGTGATACTTCTGATTTTAATAGAATTTCACTCACCCTCTGAGCACTCTGCCCTCCAAATACTGTCATATCCTGCACAGCGGACCTAGCGCTGACGCGGGCGATTGTTTCTATTCTTGCCGCCATTGGAGAGACACGAGACACACCCTCTTGTGTAGGCCACGCCCCCTTGTGACCGAAGTAAATAAATAGCGTGCTGACATCAAGCGCCATATAGCAACAGAATCCTCCTGAAGCGTAAGCCGGGAGCAGCGAGAGCTGGTTGTAACTTTTAAATTTGTGTGATACTTCTGATTTTAATAGAGTTACACTCACCCTCTGAGCCCTCTTCCCTCCAAATACTGTCATCTCCTGCACAGAGGACCTAGCGCTGACGCGGGCGATTGTTTCTATTCTTGCCGCCATTGGAGAGACACGAGACATGCCCTCTTGTGTAGGCCACGCCCCCTCGTGACCGAGGTAAATAAATAGCGCGCTGACATCAAGCGCCATATAGCAACAGAATCCTCTTGAGGTGGAAGCCGGGAGCAGCGAGAGCTGGTTGTAACTTTTAAATTTGTGTGATACTTCTGATTTTAATAGAATTTCACTCACCCTCTGAGCACTCTTCCCTCCAAATACTGTCATCTCCTGCACAGCGGACCTAGCGCTGACGCGGGCAAATGTTTCTATTCTTGCCGCCATTGGAGAGACACGAGACACGCCCTCTTGTGTAGGCCACTCCCCTTCTTACACTCTCCTCCCTCTTACAAAGCATGTGCATCTACCAGAAGCGCAGCGGACGAGCGCAGCGGGCGCGACGTTTGCGAGCCGAAGGCGCGCTTAAGGCAAGCTCGTCTGCGCTCGTCCACGCCGAGACCGAGCCACGGGCCGCCCCCTCTGGCCAATTCTCACCACACACTTCTGCAACCCCTATCATGATCTCTTACACTTCTCCTCAACTTCGAAACCTCAATCCTCCGGCTAACCTTCCTCATTCTGTACCGCTCTTGCTACACAAGGACCCCTTGGTAGGCCCCCATAAATGACCCACTTGCCGTACTCATACCTCCGCCGCAAATCCTCCTTCACAGGTCCTAGCAGCACTTATTAATGTACGCTCCCTCCCTAAACACAAAACTGAAATTCTAGAGTTCATTGTACTACATAATCTCGACCTCCTGTTCATAACCGAGACTTGGGGTGATGAATCCTCCGGCCTGGATTTCAAAGCTGCCATCCCCGAAGATTACTGCGTACATAGACTAGACAGACCAAAAAGAAAAGGAGGCGGACTAGCCATCATTTATAGGAGCCACTTTAAAGTCAAATTTACCAATCTTAACTACAAGGAATGCGAAGCCGCTTCCTTTTCCATTAATCTCTCAAGCAATCAGTCATTTGTAGGTACGCTAATCTACCGTCCGCCCGGGTCCAGATCTAAATTCCTCAATAAGCTCAACAACTTAATCGAGGTCACAGCTGGAGCTCCACAATTTACCATACTTGGAGATTTCAATTTCCACCTTGATTCCCCAGGCGATGCTGATACCATTGCGCTAATCAATGATCTATCAGCAGTAGGACTCCAGCAAACTGTCGCCCAGCCCATTCACATCGCAGGCCATACCTTAGATGGTATATTCACCAATAATCCTCACATTATGATTCTAGACGTAAACCCCCTTATCTGGACTGATCACTCAGCAGTCTGTTTCTCCATAAAAATCAAATCTCCACCATCTCTAACCGGATTACCCGCCCCTACTTCTTTTAGGGACTGGAAAAACATCAACACCTCTCATCTCACCTCTATGCTAACCAAGAGCCTCATTATCACCGAACCTAATCAATCATTAGCTTCCAGTAATTACCTCAACAGCCTAGACATAGCGTGTTCTAAACTAGCAGCTTTGAAAACTTCGCAACGAAATAGAAAGTCTCCTTCTGCCCCTTGGTTTTCGGAATCTCTCCGTCTTCAGAGACAACATTGTAGAAATTTAGAAAGACACTGGCGCCGGTATTACAATCCGACAGATAAAATCGTATATAAAAGCGCCCTCTCAAACTATAAAGACCTCATTACCTCAGAAAAGCTAAGTACTACACCTCCCAAATGGAACAGGCAAATAACTCCGCAAAAAAACTGTTTCAAGTGGTTAACCATCTCTCAAACCCCCCTGCCCCCCTTCTGAATAATCTCAAACGCTCTGCAACTCCCTTGCAAATTTCTTTAAGGATAAAGTCACCGCTATTTTCTCTGCTTTTATTCAATAATCTCCATCTACTACTACCAGTAATCAATCATCTTTCTCCAATATGCCATCCTTCTCTGTGTTCAAAGCTGTCACTGAGGAACAAATTTACCGTTTAATTTGCAGCACTAAATCGGGCTCCCCCCAAGACCCCTGCCCACCAGCTATTCTTAATCTTATTCCAGAAACCATTTCCCCTGCTTTAATGAACATATGTAACACCATGTTCACCACCGGCTCTTTCCTCACTGTCTGGAAAAAGGCTATCATTAAGCCTCTTTTGAAGAAACCCACCCTCGACCCTTCCCTCCCATCCAGCTACAGACCCATCGCATGTCTCCCCTACCCAGCAAAAGTATTCGAAAAAGCTATGAATACTCAACTTTCAAAATTCATAGAGGATAACAAACTACTGGATGAAACCCAATTTGGAGATAGGCAAGGTTACGGGACCGAAACTGATTTATTAAAAGCGGCAGACGAAATCAGGATGACAGTGGACAAAGGGGGAGCAGCTGTTCTGGTGCTGTTGGATCCTTCCGCAGCATTCGACACGGTCGATCATGCCATCCTGATCGACCGTGTTGCAGCAATGGGCATTCAGAACAAGGCCAAAGAACTTCTTGCCTCCTTCTTATCCAATCGATCACAGGCTGTGAAGATGGGCCCTTTTTCCTCTCCCACTTTCTCTCTTCCTCGCTAAGTCCGACCTTGTTCAATATATACGTTTCGGACTTGGCGAGGGTGATCAAGTCCTTCGGCATTGCTCTTACGACCTATGCCGATGATACCCAACTGGTCCTATCTGTACACAATGACGGAGACACAATCGCTGCAAATTTTCAAAAAGGAATGCTTGCTATTAGTTCCTGGATGTCATCAAACTGTCTTAAATTAAACTCTGATAAGACAGAGGTGATGACATTCGGGAAACTGGAACCTACATGGTCCCCTCGTTGGTGGCCTACTGAGATGGGACCTCCACCTGAACCTGTCACCAAGGTTCGTAACCTTGGAGTTATCTTTGATAACAAACTGACTTTTCACCATCATGCCAACTCCATAGTGTCCACTTCCTTTTTTACTCTGAAGAAAATTAAGAAACTTCTTCCTTACTTACCCACCTCAGCAGGCAAAACCCTTATCAGCACTCTGGTTTTCGCAAAAACAGACTACTGCAACGCCCTTCTGCTTAACGCCCAGGAGAAAGTCCTTAACAGACTCCAGTTAGTACAGAATGCCACAGCCAGAATTCTACTAGGCATACCTAAGTTTACCTCCTGTTCTCCGTATATCCAACAGCTTCACTGGCTCCCCGTCAGGAGCCGTACAAAATTTACAGCTTTGTGTATTGCCTATAAAGCTGTCAACAACTTAGGCCTACAGTTCCTCAAGGACGCCCTCCCTCCACTGGAAAATTCCAGAACTCTTCGCTCTTCCTCAGCCCATTCGCTCAAAGTCCATCAAACTAAGAGGGCAAATTGGGGTGATAGATGCTTCAGCATCTCCACAGCTAGACTCTGGAATGCACTCCCCCTTTCCATCAAAATGGCCCCTACGCTCATTAGTTTCAGGAAGAAATTAAAAACCTGGCTTTTCCCACTTTAAAACCTACATTAGCCATCGCTCTGTTCCTTTGAGTGCCGAGACACCTCCGGGTATTTGCGCGCTATAAAAATTGCCAAAAACATAAACATAAACGTTGGACACTTGTTAAATGCTGGACCCACCCATCACCCGAACCTAATACATTTGCCGTTATAGATTGCTTTATGTCTCGTTTTTTATTTCCACTACCCCGTTTCCCTCAGGATGGAAGGGACAAGAGAACCGCAATCCAATGCCCATACTAGTCATGGCCTCCTTATAAGCTCAAGAGCTAAAAGCAGGACCCTGGTCAGAATGAAGCATGGCAATTGCGTATGTGCCGATAAAGACTCGCAAATCTTTTATAACAGTTCTGGCGTCAGCCGAGCGCTGGGGCCACATTTTTAAGTGAATGTAGTCTTAAAAAATTAATAGGACGCTGGATTTCATGTGTAGATAGCCCTATGCTACCTTCAGAAATGTCCATGGCATTACTCCGGTTGACTCGTTACTGCGGTCTCTGTCGCAGTCTGGACAGCTCTTTACAAATGTATAATGGTGCAGGCTCATCCCCGGCCACCAGTATTCTGATTGTAATTCAGTCAGAGATTCCTTCATCTGTTTGTGCCTTGGACCTTCACCCATGTGTGTGTCTGCTATTAATAAGATTCTCCGATTCGTGTTTGGAATTACCCTATCCCCCACTCCAGGGATTTGAGCAAAAGGAACGGAGTTTGCATCAATTACGTATGTATAATTGAGTGGATAGTTCACAGGTAGTGCTGCACAGTTGCCTTGTGAAGACCTTTTTACCGCCAGCATGGTTTCCCCGTCTATGTATTTTTCTGAACGCTTTTTTGTGGCTACGGAAGCCGGTTTAGTTGCTTCCGCTGTGGCTGAATTAGCCAATGAATTCCCTGCAACGTGAATGCCATCACGTTGATGACTCAGAGTGTGTATCACGTGAGTCTTTTGTAGTTCTTTCTGTAAAAGAACTACTTGTTTCCAAAGCATTTTATGCTTGATTGTGGCACCTGTGTCGTCTTTGTAATCATTTTGAACCCAGTTCTGCAAATCATTATTGTAAGAATTGACGCAAAAATGCGAATTGCACACGATTAGTGTCGGGAATTCACGTTAGGCATTTTCAAGCGCCATCTTTAAAGATCTGATTTCAGCTCGCTGAGCCGAACATTTTCTCAGTGATTCAGTTTTTGTTATTTTCGGTCTGAATTTACCGCAGAGCCAGCGACCTTTAACAATCGCGCAGGCTGCATTGTAGGATTTATCATCTACATTGCAATGCTGTACAAATCTATCTGTATCGATTATACAGGAGTACTGTTCTAGAGGGAGAATTTCGATTGGCAGAGGATATTTTTTTTCATATTTTAAATCATTCAGTTTTTTCATGTTCGGGGCGAAATAGTATTTCACGTCTTCTGCAGCAAAAGAATTTTCCCACTGTATCCATTTCGGATCTAGTGCCACTGTTTTCAGATTTACTGGGCTGAATAGTGCCTCGAAGGCTGATTCTGCTGTGAGAACAGTTATTCTTTTGTCTTGGGCTAGGGCTCGTTCTCTTGCTATAGCAGTTTGAACTGCCTTTACAGTATTTTTTGTGAGACTGAATGTTTTTTCTGCTTGTGTGTACAAATGTGATTTGTAAGCTATTGGTACCGTTTCTCCCTCATTAGAGGTCAGGTACGTGAATCCGCATCTTCCTGGGATGACCCGGATTACAAGGTTGTGTGTATTGTCACGTGTTTCTAATTTTGTTTTAGCTAACATGTCTGTTTGCAGTGATCTCAACATTTTTGTGTGTTTTTGAGTCCAGTTGATTGGTTTAAAATCAGGTTTTATTAATTCGTAGAGAGGTTTAATCCTCACTGCATAGTTTAGAATGTAAGTTCTTCCGAAATTCAGGAAGCCTAGAATCGATTGTAAGTTCTTCAGCGTTTTCGGTGCTTGGAGTACAGCGCACTTCTCTAAGAAGTTGTCCTCTAGGCATTTTCCTTCACTTGATAATTCTTATCCTAAGAATAAGACTGTTAGATGGGCAATTCTTGACTTTTTAAAGTTGAATTTGTAACCCTCTGCTGCGAACCCAAGTATTATGGTGTTCACTCTTTTCAAGTGAGTATCCAAGTCGTCGTCTGTGAGATAGATGTCATCGACATAAGATAATGCCTCATCATCATATATTTGTAGTAACTCTGTTACTCTGGCTGAGAATAGTCCTGGGCTGTTCTTGAATCCTTGTGGGAGCCTACAGAAATTTTTCTGTGACCCCATTATTGAGAAAGCGGTCAAGTACCTGCTTTCTGGTGCAATATTTTGACAAAAGAACCCATTAGATATGTCTAATGTTGTTTTGTATTTTTTGCGAACTATGTTATTCATTAGTGCCGCACTGTGCAAATTTTTTACCGCTAATGTTTTGCAACATGAGTTAAGGTGTCTGTAGTCCAAGACTAGAAGATATGAATCGTCTGGTTTGGAGACAGGAAACAAAGGATTGTTCATTTGATAGGTGCATGTTTCAACCACCCCTTGGTATTCAAGTTGATCTAAAATCTCCCAGACCTGTTTTTTAGCTTGTTGCTTAATTGGGTACTGCCTTTGTGCAGTTGGTTGACATTTAACTGGATTTTGTGAGGAGGAGATTCCTCATCTCATCCTACATGATTCTTATATAATGCTGGTGCCTGGGCTACTGCCCATTTCCTTGCATATATATATTTAGTGTGAATTAGAATGTGATTTGAGAAGGCAGGCATAATCATTTCTTCGCCATGAGGGCACTCCCTGACAAACTCTGGGAGCCAATCTTTCTCGGCTAACAGGATGTCATAGCCTTTTGAGAGGTTATCCCAAAAAGACCCCTTATTTTCCTAGTCTTGTCTCCCTCTATACGCAGTGTTATTTCGTATATCTTATGAGGTTCGCTAACTCTGGTATCTGCATTTTCTACTTGAATGTATTCATTCGTGTCCACTGTCTCCACATGACTCATCAGGATCTTGCGAGTTATGCTGATTTCTGCTGCGCTGTCTAGCAATATCTGTGCAAACTCTCCGTTTTTCAGCTGTGTCCTCAGTATTCTCGGCAAGTTTGATTACTCTAATACTGGCTACCTTCCTTCTTGGAAATTGTAATTTTTTACTTTGAGCAGGTTCCTTGTCTTTGGACTTGGTGTGCTCTTCCCTTGGATCTGACCGTCCTCTTCTTTCTGATTTCTGCGAAAAAGATCGAGAGGGGCGTGTATCAATACTTTGATATCTATCAGGCTTTTTCAAGTTATCCCTATTTCTAAGGTTATATCTTTTCTCAGAGTGCTCCCTCTGGGGAGACTGGTAATCTCGATTCGGAGTTCTTTCTCTCCGCCGAGGAGACCTTCCTCTGGACTGGAAAACTTTTTCTTTGGGAGTGGATTGTTTATTTCCATTCCAGCTCTTTTTAGGAGTGTTTAGAATATTTTTAATAAATAATTTTTCAGGATTTTCAAGTAGTTAGGGTTTTACTGGTTTCCCACCCAAACTATCTCTACCTAATTCTTCATAGCATTTTTCTATTGTTCTGGCAAGCTCAATTGGTTGATCTGTTATATCTGTTTCTTTCAATTTCTGGCGGATAGCCACAGATGCTGCTTCTCCTTTTATGTTGGCTTTTAATATAGCCGAGACCTGCTTGAAGTCTTTCAGTAATTTCATACCAAGAGTGAAAGCAGGTTCGGGAGCGTATTCATTCTGAATTTGTTTTAGCACATCTGGTATTACCGCCATGTACGGAACTCCATGTGTTTTTGTGTAAATGGAAGCAAAGACTGTACCCCAAGTGTCACAGTCCTCTACATGTGGTGCGACCCTCATTGGAAGGCAGATAGTCAGAATTCTGTGTTTCTCAATAGGGGTAGTATTTGGGAATACTGCCTCTATTTGAGTAATTTTCTGTGCTAACCAGAAAGGAATTTGTTCCCGTTTTGCGGGAGTTTTTCCAAGACATGATTTTATGTTCTGTGGTGTGATTTTATTTGTGTTCCCCTGATGAGGGGTTAGCTGTGGAATATTTACAACTGTTTGGGCTGTTGCAGTCCGCATTAAATATTGGACTAACTGTCTGTGAATTTTAATAATAATTTTAAGCTGTGCTAAAAGTTCTTCTTTTTACGTTTTTTCAATGTCTGGATGTGGTGTGTAGCTGGCAAGAACCGGCCACGTTGCTCCTGGTCTACCTAGTGGATCGAGCCTAGTGATGTGATCATTATGTTTTAGGGCGCCTTTAAACCAGAGCAGGTGCTCTTGGTATTTTAATGGGATTTCAATCTCCTCGAAAGGAGCGTACTCTTCCGGTGGTTCCTCTATTTTGTAATAGTGGAACTCGTGTGTTGTAGCATTTGCCGCTGGAAAGTTTATCCAAGAATAGAATAACTCTGTCTGCCGATATCCATGTGCCTCTATCACGAAAATGACTCTACCACCTCGTGATGTCAGTCCGTTTTCAATAAGTTTTAAAGTTATAGATTTTCTTATGTTGACCGGAATGAGGATAGCATTCTGGTCAGTCTGTAGGAGGCTTGTGTCGTCCTCCGTTAGTTGATTTGCTAATATAGCAGCATCCCTTTCTTCATCACTCATTTTACTGTCAGAAAGGTTTTTTGTTGCAGATCAGGTTTCAAGGAAACAAAGATTAGGTGCACAATATTTTGGAACACTGTATCCTTCAACGTTGACTAAACCAGAAACTCTACATAGGAATCTCTTCCTACTAAGTTCCGGCGGATTTTAACCTTTCACCCACTCCAGAAGTCTATTGGCGTATTTACGGGAGAAAGGGTCTGTGTGAAAAAGCACGACTGAGTTACTCTAATGTCTAGCATTAGTTTTATTGCCTTACCAAACGTTGGGCGCCATGTAGTGTAGTTCCTATTTTCCCTATAGGCCCTGCGCATTGGAATAACATAAACAGCAGTGTAGACGTAGGACTGAGGTCTTCTAGGTCTCTACTGACTATGTTAGACTTAATTTAGGTTTGCTCCAGCTAGCTCAGAGGTCACTGGAAACTTTCTTGACTGAATAGGAAGTGATCAGCTTCCCTGGCTCAGACAAGAAAGGATTCAGCTTCCGACAACCGCATAAACATGATAGCTTTGCTCCCCAGAATAAGAGTCAATCTCTAGAGTCGTGTGAAACAATTGACAGCTATTTCACTCAGTCAGTTGTGCATATTTTATTTCACCAGGGTGCAGAGAAATAGAGAGATGGGCGTTTTCAATAAAAGGTATTATTTATTGAGCAGTCTTCTTTCTCATGCAAGAGAAATGAATTGCCACAATTGCAAGACTTGTTATTATGAAAAGTGTGTACAGTAAAAGGAGTATTACGAAATAATACTGTAAAAGCATTAATATGGTTTCTTAGCCATAAGATAGTTAAAATGAATAAAATATGTACATTCATATATACATTGGCTAACGACCTCAACTGGTGCTTCTAACTACACCTACCCCGGTGTACCTGACCTAAGCCTAATACGTGGGAGGGAGTAAGTAAGTAGCAGTTTAAGTTAAGTTGGTTTTGCCAAGAGTTTGATTCAAGAATTCTCTCTAAGGGTAAACCCTTAGAGAGAATTCTTGAATCAGCACCGTACTTCTGGAATAGAATGTAGGAGGTCTGATATCTCCTTCCTAGGACCCGATATCCCAGTCACCCGCAAGGGTAGGCTGGAAACGCCGGAGCTGGATTTTCTCGGCAGGAGAAAAGACAGCGTCTTTCTCAGCGCGTCAAGGAGGAGGGGCAGCGTCCGTGGGCTTCTCGCATATGCTGGGCTCTCTGCAAGGGGACAACTGTTCTGCTCCAGTATTCACCATCGTGTGTTTGCTTAAGGCAACGTTGGTATATTTATACCTGAAAGGTGCCGAGTTTGACGTAAGTTTTTGGACATAAGACGTCAATAAAGAACTCACTAAGAACTGGTCGTTCTTACAGTGCTCGCAGGAGTTCTATTACTAATCCAAACAAAGCAAGCGGGGCTTTCCCAGGTTGCTGGGGGTTTGGTATGTCGAAAGAACTCGGTGTGCTATCTAGGAATCTAAGGAAGTGGCTTCTGCTGTGTCATGGACTGCAGAGGCGAGTTACTGAAATATGGCTCTGATTATTGTGCCATTATAGGGATATGTATTGATTATAGCCTTATAGGGGCATGAGGTCACAATATTGATCGTGTCCTAGATAAAAACACATCAATATATATATATATATATATATCCCACGTGACGTCATATACGGCGCCCCGTATGAGCACGGCGCTGTGGTATCCTGGTTTGGATACCATGTGCCTTTCTCATTAACCTGTCTTGCTACTCAGCCTATGTGAATGAATGGTGGAATGTTGGCAGTGTGTGAGGTAAGATAGAATGTGTGGAATGCCTGGTGAATGGATGACAGTTGGAAGAGAGGGCTGAGTATCAGGAGAGCTGCTCCTGGTGGGGCTTTAATGACTTTATGATTCAACCTAATTATCCTTCAATAAATCTACTTGAATTATCACAACTCGGCTACCGATCCCCTTATTACATTTGGTGACGATTGGATTTATCTACACGGCTTGTAACATCAAGGATCATCAAGAAATCAAGATTTTAAGCAACAAGTAAGAGAAAAGAATTTATTTAAAGCTACTTGAACTTTACTGGCACCCCTTAGTTAGCCCCACCAGTGTCCTACCACCGGTCGCCCTCCAAATAGGATGTGCCAGTAATTGCAAGCATACAGTTGAAGTATGCCAGTCCCAGTGTAACGCTTCTTTCTGCCTGCTCCTATTTGTTATTGAGCGTCGGGGACTATCGTAATTTCTGTTTTGCCCAGTTACTGCCAGCATACAATTTAAGTGTGCCTGATTCTGCTGTTTAAATGACTTCTACTTTTCTTCCTGAGATTAATTAAAGCCTACAATTTGTCTGCACGTGCGTGTGAAGTAGACGCACCCTCAGGACTCGAAAGATTCTAGTTGTTCAAAAACATATATTTATGTATTTAATGTACATATTAAGGGAAGACATTATCTGGGATAATCATAAAAATAGTTTTTTTAAACTTTAAAAAAGTGTATATTACTTTTACAAGCAATTACGGAAATAGCGGCCGTACGTCGTAAGAGTAAAGATAGTTTGAAGACTTATACATTTGATAAAACAATATAGTACTGCACGCTAAAGGAGAAAATTCAGCACAAATATTGACATTCTCCCAACATTTAAAAGCCCCTGGGGGAGGTGGTAAATTAATCGACACTGAATACGTTAGTACAGCCTACTGCGCTTACGCTACCTGGAAAACACAACAACAGTACACGGCCCAGATTTCCATTGTAGTGATTTCTTAGTTGCAGGTCTAGTTGTCAGATCGACACCCACACCACACCCATCCAGCACACCCGTCACTACAAACATGACCTTATGTATAAAAAAGACAGGGCGCACGTGTTCTACGCCATTTTAGAGTTTTTCCCAAACTACCGACAAGGGGGCCCACTACCACATGCGTGGTCTCTTTGGTCACTGAGTTAGTGGTGCCCGAAGCACTGAGCGGGTGAAGAACCTGCGATGATAATGATGGGAGCACGAGTATGTCGTTAGCCATATACATGTCCCACCCATGATAAAGGCATAAGCATGATAATGGCTTTCTGGTGACAGACACGCGTTGTAATGGCTGTGGCTTACGTGCTTCAAATTAGTTTTTAGGTATGCGCGTGACCAAGTCTGATAACATCGGAGGCCAAGGACAAACACCGTGGTGTCTGTAGCAGGAAATCTCATCGATCACAGAGAAGATAGGCGGAGGGTAAAATGAAAGCAACAGGTATAATAAAAATAACGGAGGAAAACTACTAAAATGGTCAAGGATGCAGTATGTAATCAACGATTGGCGCCTCGGCAATATGAATATTAATATATTACAAAAGTATAGCAGCGGATGACACACACAGCCCTGGGAAAAGAAAGCAGCAAATGTAATACCTGAAATGAGGACAGCTTTGCTTGGCAAACTTAAAGAAAAAGAAAGAATCATGGGCTTGGAAACAAGGCTGCTCATGCATAGAGAGAACAACTGGTGCACACAAAAAAACGGGAAGTTTCACATACTAATATAGAAATATAGCTCTTTTTTTCACCAGTAAAGTTAGTTCTCAAAAAGAACAGGTTTTTTTTTGCCCCAATGCCCCCACGATCCTCCCAGTGTTCTTCGAGAGCAGGCATTGCTTTGTCAGAGAGAGCAGCTTACATGCTGCTCTCTCTAATGAAAAGCAATCTGCTTTCCTACTTGAAAGAGAGAGCAGATTAACTTGCTCTCTCTTTCAAATAGGAAAGCGGTTTGCTGTGGTAAAGTGGGAACAGCGACGCTCCTGCCCTACCATAGCAAACAGCAGTGTCCCGGAGGTAGGCACCCCGAGACACTGCAGGAGCCGGCCCTGGGAGGCGGTGGTCCCCATTTCCGTCAAGGGCTCCAGGAGGGGGGCCGCGTGCCCCCCTCCCAACATTAAAAAGCCCTGGGGGTGCAGGTCCCCGGAGCTGAAAGGTCATTTTACATATTACTGGGGGGGTTTGGCAGTCCCGGGCAGCAGGGGGCCTTACAAGCCCCCCATTATGGAAAAAAATGCCCCCGAAATTTGCCCCCCCCCCCCGGAGGCTAATTAAGAATAAAACAGACTTCTAGTTTTTTTTGCCTTTTCCACCGCGCACCCGTACTATACGCGTACCCCGCAATTTCTTATTTAAAAAAAAATAAAAGCAGGCCTAGAGGGTCAGGATGTTTCTACACTGCCCCCTTTCCTTATTTTTCAACTTTGTTTTACTGTTTTCTTGTGACTCGGTTCTACCTATTTTCTAGGCTATTTTCTTAGAGAAATTTGCAAAGATTCGTCCACCTGCGCCAAAGTTATTCCAAATAGAATGTTGTGGATTTCCTATGGAAAGTAGGTCCTAACTATAACTATCTACTGGGGACCGCCAGTATATATATATATATATATATATATATATATATATATATATATATATATATATCATTATTTG
>NW_028253450.1:0-148962 GCF_964263255.1 Lissotriton vulgaris | reverse complement strand
CAAATTGCTGCTTATGTTTTTATCCAGAATTGTTTCTTATACATTTTTCCACAGGAGCACTTCCACTTTGTGACTCACTAAGGAAAGTGCATGAACACGTCTGCATTTATTTTAAACCACATGCTAGTAGCACACTTTCTAGTATGTCACAAGGAATGTACTTAGTCACCGAATGTTTTATTGTCTACCTGTTGTGATTTGCTCCTTTTTCTCCCTAACCAGGTAGATGCAGCTCAGCGCAGGTATAATTACAGGGAATTCTTTCTTCTGTTAGAATGTCCACTAGTCTGTACGCTTTACTTAGACACTAGTGAAAGCACTTGTCCGTAGACAGTTATTACTCTAGATATTTGCTTTACATATACTTTTGGTCCTGAATAATCGTTAGTTAAAGTGACACAAGCAAGAAAGATGTCGACCTATTAAATTACACCAACTGAAACGGAACGCACCACTGGAAGCATAACATTCCAGCGAGTACCTTTCAGGCTTATTTTAATTAAAGCAGGGGATCCCCAGAATAAATTTCTTCATGGCACCCCTAGCTTTATTTTAATCTCACACTTGCACGTCTACGCTTTCCAGGCCCCACACCCGCACTTCATCTTAACGGCAGTTGCATAGAAGAACTCTGCCAAAGAGCCCCTCTTTGAGGTGTCGCCCGTTGGGTATTGCACCGCCGACCCAACGAGGAGCAGCCCAGATGATAAAGCATGACACCTGAAAGGGTGTGTGAGGGCATTACATCCAACAAAATGGATGACCAATGGTAGGACTCCCTGAGATCTTACGACATCCGACACACTACAGTGACACTTTACTTTTCTTCCTCAATAATATTTAGGAACAGCCCAGCAATCCTTGTATTCACTCTCATGTACACACACTCTCCCTTCTCCATCAGGTGTTCCAAACAGCAGTATAGCGACTTGTGACATCAGCAAACATAACAACCTGGAATGCCTGGACCACCGTCTCTCTTGTGGCTGGACCACTTGTTTCCGGAGCAGATCGATCTCTTCCAGTGCAAATTCAGTGGCGCCTTCTTTGCATACAGAAGGTGTGTGCCTTGCATACCCAAGGTGTGTCCCTTTCATGGTGGACACATTTTTTCTTTTAGTCTGTTGGGTTTACTGGGAAGTAAAGACACACAGCCCATCATGTTATCGACACTGACTTTGCCTGCAAGTCCAAACTGTAAAAGACAGTCACTTGGTTGATCTCCTGTGAGGATTCTGAAGGCAAGTCCCAATAGTGATTGGAAACCTCTCCTCGAGTGGAATGGATTTGGCAAGTAGGCTAAGATATCATGAATGATGTTTTCATTATTACGACAAACGGAAAATAAGTGTGCTCTGCTAATGGTGAGTGAATATATCCCTGTATGAAAAGGGAATGGTATTTCTCAAATGACGGCGAGAACAATCAAATTAGATTTTCAAAATTAGCATTTGAGGTAACATTACTCCTGCACCTCCCGGTGGGCCTGCAGTGATGTGCATGGCAGAGAGTGCTTGTAGCCCCTGTACCATTTCCCTGGGACTACAAAAACGATAACACAATGCAATGCAGTGTTTGCGGTAATTTAATAACCAGCAGACCCAGGTGCACAGTGCAGTATGAGGTGCCTTTTACCATTGCAATGCCGCCCACTAATTCTCAAGGGTGCTCAGGTCTTCATGAAGCTTTAAAACAAAATATGGTAGAAACAGCAAAAGTAGTAACACTAAAGGAAAATTGTGACATGAATAAAAGTTCTTCACAAGAAACGGAAGCTCCTGGGAAGTCAGATTCCACCTGGACCACTGCTTTCTTACAGTTAACTTCCCAAAACTCTTCCCTACATCCTGGTCACAGCTGTGAGGTAAGTCCCTGTGCAAGGTCATATGTGCCATTGCCTCTCCAAATCACAAGAGGCAACAGCCACCCAAACTAGTCCACCCGTGACCCCCCTGCAGCCTATGGGACAGCAGACTTGATGCATCATTAAATTTACTGCCTTCTATCAGGCGGAACGTCTTCATCGTTTCATGCATGTTAAGGATGGGAGGAACTCTGAGGAATCACATGGAGTTTTTATCTAACTCTATGGAATTCCATGGAGTAGAACTCCACATGTAATATGACATGTGCACAACAAGTATTTTTAAGTGTTTATAGTGAACCATTGCATATACGCACACACCAACATGGCTCTCGTGGAACACACTGCGATAGAATCTTGTGGCTGTCCTTACCCCAAAGGTATCTAATGCCATCCCTTAAAAGGGCATGCCCAAAGGCATGCCCCTTTAGCTGCACTCTAAATAAAAAATATTAATATTGGCTGCTAGGGGCCACTCACATGTATGCAGCCCTCTTGGTTGCTTAATTGCTGTGGGTATACCATCTCGTAGTCCGCTCACCACTCTAAAGGGGCAGTGCCTCTGTTGCACCTATTTCATTTCTGCTTTCGATTGCATTAACTCAGTGGAAAGCAGCTCATGTTTTCCAAGGATTTCAAATGATCGAGGATCCCTGTGTGCTCCTGCATCTCCTGTACATATGCATCATTCCGATTATGTGCATATTGCTTTGAAATATATTTTTCTTTCTGCTACAATACATCCATCTACGATCTGGCCCTATTAATGTGTACATCTTGTATGTGAATATACCTTTTAATAATGCTATGTCAATTCAGATTGTAGTCCTCTCGCTATTATGCGTGTTTCGATACCAGTGGATTGCCATTGTCAAATACTATAGCCATTTGGTGCACCTTTATTTCCAATTTGTTTTTTTAGGTTGTCCACACGTTCATTTTATTTGTATTATTTGTTTTACTGATACAGTTAATACGAAAAAGCCTTGCTTTTATTATTTATTCCATATTACGATATAGAGTACTGAATATAGGAAATGCTTCATAGTCCCATTTGCATCACTTGTATTCAACACATTCCACAATCCTGCTAACAGCAGGCAACAATGCCGTAATAGATTTTTTATTCAGTATATCTTACATTTATACTCTTTAAGGTGTTCACCCTATGGAAGATCCCAGAAGGAATACCGGGTCTTCACCTTACTCATCCTGCCAAATTAAGTTGAGTCCAATGAGGTAGCTCTAAATTTAGGCCATTTTGATAGGTTGCCAATCTATAGACCCACCTTTGCGCATGTTCCAGTAGGGCTCTAGTCCTGTTCCCCTTATGCACTAGTCTCTCAATTGTCCATCTCTGGTCATTTTCATTGTGCCCAGCTTGTACAAAGTGAAAGGTCAATTCAGTTGCTATACGTTTACACGTAATAGTGCTATGATGTTCAGTAAACCTTTGTTTAACTTTTTTAGTAGTCCCTGGGCATAGTACAGTGACCAGAAAACTCTGCTGTGCTACTCCGAGTTCTGCAACCGGCTGAGTGTGTTACATCATGCTGTTGGTGCTGATTTTTTGTGGTAGGTGTTTGTCCCGTGCTATACAATCAGTGTGAATGGCACCACACGCAGTGCAAGAGGGCACTTCTTTCTGCCACTCGAGTAACTGTTCTACTCAAGTGTCAGCTTTCTCAACGAGCTGGCAGTGACCATCCGCCACTACCCATGTTGAGAAATCTTGCCGAAGGGTGGTTGGGAGTGAGGTTTTCCTTGCTAGAGCTCACCGACTTGTTGGAGCAAGGAAAAACTCTGCTCCACGTCATTTATTAGATCTCCACACTCTATGCAGAGTGGGAAAAACTTCACAAGCGGATTGGAATTTAACGCCCAGGCCTAATCTATATTCTATACTACTAATATAAAGAGAGAACTGTGTCCTTTGAGACAGGTAAACTCGAAAAATACACAACCAATCAGAACACCGAATATAGTGTTGGAAAGGGGAGGTCCCGGAGATGGACATAGGCTATAGAAAACCACACCATATAATTATACACTAGGGGGTGGTGGGGGACGTTAGGGTAAAAGTAGTCCGAGACCAGGAAGATGGTCACCCAGGCCCTCGTCACCAGCCGTCTGGACTACGGCAACTCCCTCTAAGCCGGAACCACCGTAAACTCCAGAAGAGACTCCAGCGGATTCAGAACGCCTCAGCACGACTCATCCTGGACATCCCCCGTCGCAGCCACATCTCCGGACACCTGAGAGATCTGCACTGGCTCCCGGTCAACAAGAGAATCACCTTCTGTCTCCTCACCCATGCACACAAAGCCCTACACAACCAAGGCCCAGGATACCTCAACAGCCGCCTCAACTTCTACGCTCCCACACGCCAGCTTCGATCGACCGGCTACGCCCTCGCCGCCGTCCCCCGCATCCGAAGAGCCACCACAGGAAGAAGGTCCTTCCCCTACCTGGCCGCCAAGACTTGGAACTCCCTCCAGACCCACCTCCGCCTGACCCAGGACCACCTTGCCTTCAGGAAGCAGCTCAAGACCTGGCTGTTCGAGCAGTAGCAGACCCCCCCTCCCCTAGCGCCTTGAGACCCTCCAGGTGAGTAGTGCGCTATATAAATGCTTTTATTATTATTATTATTATTTAAAATTTTATATAGCGCGCAGTTACCCTAGGGCATCCCAGCGCTTGAACAGGACTTCAACAAATAAAACAGTCAGTCAGGACCAATCACGCCGGAAACAGATGTGTTTTCAAACATTTGCGAAAGCGCAAAGTGCAGGTCTCGGCGCGCAATTTTAAAGGTAGAGAGTTCCAAAGCGTTGCTGTGTTTACCGAAAATCTTCTCCCGCCCGTGCGTGCCCTCTTTACTCTGGGGACAAGGAGAAGATGTTTCTGGTCGGAGCGCAGCGATCTGTTCGCTTTGTATGGCACTGCTAGATTTCTCAAAATAGGGGGTCCTGTGCCCTGAAGAATTTTGTGGGCTGTGCAAAGTGCCTTAAATTTTACTCTTTCACGCACTGGAAGCCAGTGCAGTGCCTTAAGGGCAGGTCTAGCTGACTCGGTTCTGGGAATGCCCATGAGCAGTCTGGCTGCCGCATTTTGGACCTGCTGTAGTTTATTAAAGGTGGATTCAGGGGCACCCAAAAAGAGGGCATTGCTATAATCAAGTCTCGATGTTATAAGTCCCTGAATCAACAGCTTCCTTGATGGAAAGGGAAGAAGCGGAAAGATTTTACGAGCTGAACATAGCAGGGCGAAACACACTCCTGCCGTTTTTTTAGCTTGGGTCCTGAATGAAAGATCTTGTTCCAGCCAGACCCCCAAGCTCTTAATCTCCTCTTTCATACTGGGGAGATCGCCCATACAGCTAGGCCAGCTAGTCCATGGCAATGAGGGGGCTTTATTCCCTAATAGCATTATCTCTGTCTTAGAGCCGTTCAGCTTGAGAGCTGATTCGTTCATCCAGGTATGAACTTCCACCAGGCATGAGTGCAGCAAATCGGGGTTATCTACCAGTTGAGGAAGGGCGACCACTAACTGAGTATCATCAGCATAGCTGATGATCTTGATGTTATAAGGGGCCACCACATCCTCCAGGGGGGCCATGTAAACATTAAACAATGTCGGGCTAAGGGAGGAGCCCTGTGGCACACCCCACTGGAGGGGGATAGATGTAGTCCGATTGCTGCCTTCCCAAACCTGATAGGAGCGACCGTCAAGAAATGATCTAAGCCACTTCAAGGCGGCCCCTGCCACACCCACCTCTGACAGTCGCTGAATCAGCACCTGATGATTAACGGTTGATTGAGGGATTAACTTTGATTGATTGATTGGATGCAGTGATTGCGCACGGCGTTTGGCGTCGTCACAACGCTTGCGAGAGGCACAATGGCTTGTGGGCGTGACGTCACATCAACGCGACGTTCGCTGTTCGGACCAGAGCGCAGGAAGGAGCAAGGGAACAAAACACGACATGCGGGGAGGAGCGGTGGCGCGGGACCGACACACAACATTGGAGTGCCCAGCGCGGGGAGGAATGGCTATGCTGGTGGGAGCGCAGGAAGGAGCAAGGGACACACACCCGACATGCGGGGAGGAGCGGCGGCGCGGGAGCTGGTATGTACGCTCTGCTGCTCCCGCTGATGGCCGCTCTGCTGCACGTCTCCTGCAGCGGTGCTGCCCCCAGCCCCCTTCTGCCCCGGACCACGTCGGGCGGGCTGCTAGTTCCTACATATTTTAGTCCACAGGGGCACACAATCATGTAGACTATGTTGATGGCATTACAATTCCTAAGGCATCTGTGTTCCCAGGGGGGCTCTAATCCTAGGTGATATCTTGTGGTGCATGTAATAAGTACACATACTGATCATTGGCCACATGGAAAGTGTACCTTCACTTGTGGTAAACCTCATAATATGTTCTACCTCTGCCTATTTCTAGGTCTTGTGTGGGCAACTCTGCCTCTGATTTTAGGGTCACATTTGAAGGAAAACTTAGGAGACGAAAAATTGAGGCCATTGCTGTTTAGTATATGCCAAATATTATTTACTGCATTGGAAGTTAGTAGTACGTAGGGATAACTTTACTTATGTACAAGTGATAGGTGCTCTGCCCAGGAAATGACATCATTGCTGACCGTGACTTCCTGCCCCTTGAGGGTCCCCTCCGTGGAACTGATGTAGGTGGTTTCGCGTCACTAGGGGTGGGAACCTGTAGGGGCGGGCCGTTAGAGAGATTGCAGTGAACCAGACCCCTGGTGACCCTGTGACCATGATGGGATGTTGCGGTGTGCACCTCTTTTAGGGGTGCTTAGAATAAATAAGGTGTTCTCAAGAGCCCTGTACAGGAAGCAGGAGCCAGTGTACAGAAAGAGCACCTTATCAATATGGAGAGATACAGCCAGATCATCAAAAGAACCCCGTTGGCAGGCAGCCAGGCCACTATCAATAGATATTATTGTAGCATAACACCTGAGGTAATAGACAAGAATGTTCAACAGGAAGCTCCTAAAGATATGGCTTACGATGTTATTGGTTTTCACGATGACCTTTGCCATCCCATGGAAGCGCTCAGTCTCAAGGATTGGCCAAGACTAATTTCCCTGATGAAGCTTGACAGCAGCGACAGTGATGCCTCGAGTAACGGTATACATGCTGGAAGTAATTTGTTCTGCATGGAAGAGGGTGAGGAATCTATAGTTCCTCCTAACTCACCCATCTCTGAAGGAATGGGGTTTTTGGAGGCAGCTGTTCCCGAGTCGGTCATCATGCAACAGCTGGGTGCAAGCTCCAACACCAGTGATGCCTGCATTAACCTTTGCAAGACTCAAGATTTTAGAGCCGCCGCCGAGTGCTGTGAGCATAATGAGATTAGTAAACACATTGTAGACAGTTAATGTGTATATTGCTGTATTTTATTTTTAAATAATTGATTCTTTCTTCTTTTGAAATGTAAAAAGCATCCCTAAAAAGAATTGGGGCAGAGGGGACTGTCAGAAGTTAAGAACATATGTTTTTACTGTCTGTGGTGCTCAAAACAGACGAAGTTCCCCATGCCAAAACAACAATGCTCACAGGAAATGTCTCTGCCTCTAAGAGTGTGAAAAGGAAACACCTGGCATACCCCATGATGCCATATTGCCTGTTGAAGGTTTTTTCCGGGCTGTTGTACTTGCATTTGTTGAACGTGTCTATATCCACCTTTGTTAAGGACATCAAATTAAGGATCCTCAGCAGGTTGCACGATAGTGCCTGCACGATTCATACAGATCAAGAACAATCCAGTATATATGTAGTTTGTTAGATCCGTGCATAGTGCATCAAACGTTAAGGGTGGTGTATGGGTTGTTCACTGACAAAAAATATGTCTACTCTGATATGCTTAAGATCTTATCATCGCCACTCAATGAGATCCGATCCGCCAGTGAACCATGCTCAAAGCTACATGGTATCCCGGGGATGTGTACGTGTTTTGATAGAAAGATGACAGAATGACTCGTAGAAAGGTGTTTGTGTAATATGTATTTAAAAAATAGAAGAATAGATTAGTTAGCCCCTAAGACTGTTTTATAATAAATAAGTTAATATTTAATGTTAAATACTGGCTCCTAATCAGAAAAGAACAATAGAATGTCACAGCACAAGCTGTGTGTTACCCCTTAAATACGTGTATAGCGTTGGCTAGGGAAGGTCCTTCTAGAACCAATGAGTGCATGTCTGTAAAGTGCAACACCAATAAGACATGTACTATGAAAATGTGAAGTATGTTATGTTTATGTTTTGCTAATTTTATTTATTTTTAATAAAATATTCGTACACGAAACATGCGTCTTTCATTTTCTGGGCAGCATCGTATGATCCAATGTAGGGGGTCCGGCTAAGAAAACTTTATTATGATACATGTGGGTTTGGCAACTTTGGAAGCACTGAAACTCTGTAGAGAAGGGCTTTAGTTGAAAATTAAGCAGTAAGTAGAGCCCTGGTGAAGATTTAATTATATAGGGGCAGGCGTAATCACTCTACAAACCAACCAGAAGGTGTTTTAAGAGGCAACCTACAATCGTTTATACGTTAATACGTTATCAAAGGCTGACATAAGCGGTCTTAAAGATTTAGCAAAACATAATAACGGTGCTCGTTATATATCAACCATCATAGATGTGCTCTCCAAGTATTGAGGAAATGGAAAATCTTCATTCTCAGGGGTCTTACTAATATCAATAAAGAACTTGGCACAGAAGCTGAAATATGAAAAGGCATCGTTATTAAACTTTCAATAAGTGAGGCTACGTCACCCAGCTGCCTTAGCAATTGAATGAGTCAGTCTGAGGAATACAGAAAACAGAGGCTTTTTATATGTTTTAGTGGTAAATGACTCAGCACAAAAGTAAGGGGCAGTCCTAACTTTTGCAAGCATGCAAAAAACCCAACATTCCTTCTTACACAAGCTGAACAAACCCATAATAAAAGACCACAACCCATATCGTAAACAGGTCATAAAAAGAAGGAACAGAAACAGATGAGAGGTAGGATAAGGGGTATGTATGTGCATACCAAACTTTACAATCTCTAGTGTTCTGATCGTTAATCTTGATCAGCTACTGGGCAAGGAACTGGTCTAACAAGGTCAGCTTCAGGCAACAGGGTCAGTTTACTCAGGTCATACAAAAGTCAGCTAAAGTCATTAGCCTATGTGAGGGCAACTACAAAATGGCTGCCATGCACAAAATGGAACCCAAGGATTCAGAACGAAATCTTCAAATACACAGTGAATCCATCGGTGTAACATGATGAAAACACTCATACTTCCTGAGCTCACTGTTTACGGTTCTCTGTTACCAAAATCGTAACAGAACCATGACCTTTATGACCCAGGTTCAGAATTCACGGAACCTCAGTATGCCTTTGCAGAAGGGCTAAGCATCACAACGCCATTTAGATCCGTTTTCGAGAAGGGCTGAACCCCTAAAAATCTTCAGACAGATGTTGGGAATGAATTCTTAAAAAATGGTTTCAGAAACTATTAAAGCAGCACTTTGTTCAGCATTTTGTAATGCACATGGAAGTAAAAGCAGCGGTTGTAGAATGGTTAAATAGAACTTTAAAGTCTAAGATGTGGAGATATTTCATGGCCTACAACACCTATAAATACATCTATGCTCTACAGTCTTTTATAGATGCTTATAAAGCTAGTTATCACTGAACCATCAAAACATCAGCCGCGGAGATAAGGCCTGTTAATTTGTTAATGGTCTGGAGAACGGCGTACAAACACAGTTTTGCTACAAGGGAAATCAACCTCTTTTTTTCAAAAGTGATCGTTAGGATTTCAAAGTTGAAAGGGGTCTTTACGATGGGGTACCAGTAGACTTTTAGCAACACAATTTTTATAGTGGATTGTGTGGAGCATAAAAAGAGGGGTTATATATTTACAGGTTAAAGGACTACGATGGGGAAGTGGTGAGGGGCGTCTTTTGCAAGGAGGGGTTATATGTTATGTTATGTTATGTTATGTTATGTTAATAACTTTTATTCGGCGCACAGCTGCCCCAGCGAAGGGGCGTCCTGGCGCCTGATCAAGTACCACAACACAACAAATCGCCGCTGGAAAGAGAGGAGATCAGTCAACGGAGGTGAACAAATGGGTTTTGATCGCACGTCTAAAGAGAGTCAGGCTGTTAAGGGCACGGATATGGACAGGAAGGGAGTTCCATAATCCAGCCGCCATGACACGAAATGAACGACCTCCCATCCTACTCAGTCTGAATCTAGGCGTGCTTGCTAGATGAAGAGATTCCGACCTGAGAGACCGCCTGGGGACATACGGGGAAACAAGACCCGTCAGGGCAGGAGGTGACGAAAATTTCAGGATCTTGAATGTCAAACAGAGTGCCTTGAATTTGATTCTCTGTCTGACCGGCAGCCAGTGAAGGGAGGTCAGAACTGCAGATACAGAGCACCATCTCGGGAGGCCCACAATGGCCCGCGCAGCGGCATTCTGCACCCTCTGCAGTCTGGTGGCCTCGGCCTGATTAACACCAAGCAGCAGAGCACTCCCGTAGTCTAGCCGAGAGAGAATAGAGGCTTGGACCACCAGTTGCCGAGTAGGGGGGTCGAAGAATTTGAGGACTGGTCTCAGTCCTCGCAGAATACCATAGCAGGTAGCTGCGATCTTCTTAGTATGGCTGGTAAAAGAGAGATTGGAATCAAGCCAGACCCCCAGGTTCTTCACTTCGGCAACTGGGATGGGAGTCACCCCCAATTCAGGAGGCCACCATTGGTCACCCCACAATTCAGCTTGCTTTCCTAAGATCAGGACTTCGGTTTTCTTAGCGTTTAACTGTAAACAGTTAATACGCATCCAATTCGCCACGACTAAAAGCCCTGCGCGAAACCTGGGGGCAGTCACCTCAGGGTCCCCACTGAGTGTCACCGCCAGCTGCGTGTCGTCGGCATACGATGTCATGGTTAAGCCACTTTGTCTGACGACAGCAGCCAGCGGTTTCACATACAAGTTGAACAAAGTGGGGCTCAACGCAGATCCCTGAGGTACTCCTAGTCCCAAAGGGTGGAAAGAGGACTGACCAGGTGGGATAGCTACTTTAAAAAACCGGTCCGAGAGGAAAGAGTGGAACCATTGAAGAGCTTTCCCCTCAAGTCCCACTTCCTCCAGCCTCCGCAACAAAATGTCATGAGACACCGTGTCAAATGCGGCGCTCAGGTCTAACAAGATGAGCGCCGCTGTCTGCCCCGCATCCAGCACCGAACGCAGATGTTCGCTCATAAAAAACAGCGCAGTTTCGGTGCTGTGTTGTGCGCGAAAACCATTCTGGCTCTCGTCAAGAATATTATTGCGAGAGAGGTGAGCAGACAAGATGGAATTCACGTGTGCCTCAGTGACCTTGGCGGTCCAGGGCAGGAGGGAGATGGGGCGGTAATTCTCAGGTAACAGAGGGTCGAGACTAGGCTTCTTCAAAATGGGGCTGACCACTGCTTGCTTCCAGGAGGCAGGAACCACGCCCTCAGCTAGTGAGAGATTGATCAGGTCCAATATAGGCTCACGGCATAGGGGCGGGAGAAGAGTAATAAGCTCTGGCTTCAGAGGGTCTAGAGGAGAACCAGATTTAATTTTGAGGCTCAGAGTATTAAACGCCTCAGCCGACAAAGCAGGTAGGGAAGACAAAAGTTCACAGTCCAGAGCTCTTACAGCCTTGGGCTCGTCACCGGGCACAGATGGCATGAACCCTCGGTAGATTACCTGCACCTTCTCCACGAAAAAGGATGCCAAGCTTTCACAGTGGGAGTCCGTGCAGATTTCTAGCGAGGTGGCCCGTTTACCCATCATATCTTTGAGCACCTTGAATATTAATTTAGATGGGTTAGGGCTGTTAGAAAACTCTGAGGCATAATATGCCGCCCGGGCTTGACAGATAGCTCTGTGATAGATTTTAAGCTGGGTGAAGTACAATGATTTTAATGTGGGGTCGAAGGATTTCCTCCACGTCCTCTCAGCTTGCCGGCAAGTTCTCTTAAGCTCGGCAAGGGTCTCATTATACCATGGGCTGCGAGTTTTAGCATGACATTTCGACCAACGCATTGGTATAAGAGAGTCAAGAGCAGTACGGACCCAGTTACAGAACTGTTCATATCCCTGTTCCACATTCGACAGGTTGCCCAAGGGCTGTGTCTCCAAGATTTTAAAGAATTCCTCCATTTTGAGCTTACGCCAATTTCTTTTAAGGGTCAGCCTGTCCACAGGTTTAAATTGTTGATCATCCAAGGGACATGACACTTTAACCAACAAATGATCAGTCCAGCCAACCGCCATCGGGTCGGATGCCCTGGCCCGATCCAAGGTGGTAAAAAAGGGGTCGAGGATGTGACCTCCTATATGGGTGGGGGCGGTGACTAGTTGGTTAAGTTGCATGGCTTCAAGGTCCGCTATCAAAGAGCTGATAGGTAAAGAGGACGTCTGATCA
Source organism: Lissotriton vulgaris (assembly GCF_964263255.1). NCBI lineage: Eukaryota > Metazoa > Chordata > Amphibia > Caudata > Salamandridae > Lissotriton > Lissotriton vulgaris. Next base: position 136,609 of record NW_028253450.1, on the reverse strand, counting down.
AGATGTATATTCAGATCGCCAACGATGTTAAAGTTAGCACATCTAGGAGCTAACGAATTAACCATGTCAACGAGAGCGGCCTTGAAGACCGTGTCATTCCCTGGAGGGCGATAGATAAGCAGGCCACTAAAAGTGAACTGATGGCTGACAGTGACCTTGAAAGAGGCGCTCTCGCACATCGGCAGATCAAGAACTTTCCAATCCGCCGGAAAGCAAGATTTTGTCGCCATGGCTATGCCTCCTCCCCTAGAAGTACGGTTCAGAGTAAATACCGTATAGGAGGAAGGAAAAGCCAGATTTATTATGGCAGAGTCGGCGTCCTGTAACCAGCTCTCAGTGAGAAAAATGAGGTCAGGTGAGTCCTTGTCAATCATATCACGAAGGGACTGATGGTGCTTGACCAGTGATCTCACATTGAGGCTCCATATACTAAGTGCTCGCTCAGAGTAGTCAATACGAGTACCTAGGGTAGGTCTTTCCATAGAGCGTACCCTGATGGGGAATCAAGAGAGAAACTGCCACAAGGACAAACATAAGGCCCCGAGAGAGGAGACACCAGATCATGTGTACAAGCCGAAAGGCCGTCCCTGACGGAAAAGAGATCGGTGCGATTATACCTGATCGGCGCGATGGAGTCCATGGTGCAATGAGAGCAGGAAGCCAGAGTCCTGTGCCCGCACCCGCTACCTCGACGCAGACGAGCGCAGACGGGCAGGACTCTGGCACGACTCCGGCTAAGCGACGGCGCCCCCCTGCGCGTTCCCGCTGCGCGGGAGAGGACGACTTTAAATAGGCGTCTCAAAAGTCAGCTCGAGCGTGGGGACGCTCCAAGATGGCGCCCACAGGAAGTAGTACTCACCCAACCTAAAATGGCGCCCACTGAAATCCACCCAGGGACCCGGACCCGCCAAATAGCGGTGATCGTTCCACAAATTATGTGCAAGTGAGAGGACTTGAGCCCACACGAACGCGGTGAGTTAAAAACAAGGGATAATGTAAATTAAAAGTAGAACCAAAAAACGAACCAAAATACAATAAAGGTAAGGTTTAAAAGTGCAGCGCACTGGCAGCGCGACCTGCGCAAATGCAGCAAAAGATCACAGCAGGAAGCGCTCGAGTCCGCCTTAAATAGGCGTCTCAAAAGTCAGCTCGAGCGTGGGGACGCTCCAAGATGGCGCCCACAGGAAGTAGTACTCACCCAACCTAAAATGGCGCCCACTGAATTCCACCCAGGGACCCGGACCCGCCAAATAGCGGTGATCGTTCCACAAATTATGTGCAAGTGAGAGGACTTGAGCCCACACGAACGCGGTGAGTTAAACGCAAGGGATAATGTAAATTAAAAGTAGAACCAAAAAACGAACCAAAATACAATAAAGGTAAGGTTAGGTTATACATGCTACTGGATGATCCGCACAGGGTGTACAGGGTTAAAAACATTCTAAAAAAGAAAGGTAGTGGGGCTAACAGACAGGCATTTATGTAATGGCAGGGATGGCCCATGAAATTTAACAGTTGGGTGTTGGCCATCTCTGCAGGATGTGTGAGTTTGGGAAGGTCTGAAAGCTGTCGGTACGTTGGAGACGACTCCATTTTATATTACCCTGCCGTCCAATGCTTCTAAGGAAATGTTCCCTACCAACTAGATTGCTAATTTACTGTGAAATTGGCTAAACCTGTGGACCTGAAAGGGGATTCGGAGGTAACCCTAACAGGAACCCAATACCCAAGAACATGGAATACATTTGCACTGAACTAGGCCAAATTTAACATAAAGGCTGAACAGGCCACTTTGAGGATACATGCTAGCTTTCCACATGTTTATTACCCAACTGTTAAAAGTGTTGTGGATGCCATCAACAAATCCATATCAGACATTGAAACGTTTGTGAATATTCACCTGATGCTAGATACCATTAAAAGGAAGGTGTTTCTTAAAGTACCAAATCACAATATTGTGTTTAGCTGTGCTGGTAAATTGAGAAGGAGTGTGCAACAAACAAAAAGGCCAATCGAACTGGATCTTACATTCCCTGATGTTAATGGGGGTTCCATATACTCAACGTGGATAGTGCTATTGTAGAGGCGCAGAGATTAGTGATAGTTGTTCAACATTGTTAAGATGTGTCCATTTGAGTCCATAGGCTTTAAATATCATCACCTTAGTTTTTAATTCTTTTAGTTTTCCTTCTTTTCGATCTTGCTCAGTTGTCACTTGATTCTGATAGTACTGAGCCATATCTAATATAGCTTTTGGAGTTGCCTAAGCCCATGTACTCTCAGAACCCTTTAAGCGGACTGATATCTTGGGAAGTGAGTTTCCCACAAATCAATTTACAAATAAATGCCCACCCGTAGGGGTGGATGTATCTTCCTCAAATCAAGTAAAGAAATCAAGGACGGCTTCTCCCTGTTTTTGTTTGCAAGCAGTAAGAAGTGCCCAATCTGTTTTTCTTGTTGGAACTATTGTTTTTATATAGGTGAGTATTTTTCCAGGAAGATCGAGTATGAGCTGACTAGGTTTCTTACCAGGCTTCCTATCCCTATCGGCTGCTACTATGGCAGCCCAATCTCCTCCTAAATCAACATGATCCTGTTTCCAAGTAAGTTGCCACATATCTGCTGGCAGAATCATACCAAAAAACATATCAATATCTGCTAAGGTCATGATACAGGAATGAATAGCTGCCTGTACGTCCTCATACAATCCTCTATGGTTTTTTCATATGTCAGGTAAGAAAGCTGTTTAAGTGAGTACATCTGTTGTTTTCAAGGGCGTATATATCCAATTATACAAAAAATGGGCTCTAGCATCAGGACTGTTAGGGTCGTCATTATCTGTATTCCCTCATGTGGGAATAAACTGTGGTGCAGCTTCCTTCATAGGTCTTATCTGTGCAGAGGAAATAAGTTCATTGCTATATTCAATTATCGTTGCTATAGCGGCGTTAACTCTATATTAGACCTGGCACCCTTGGCGTGGGTCTCTCTTCCATTTTTTGGGATGTGGCCTCTTATGATTTTGCTGGTTTTAGATGCTTTGGGCACTGTGCCACTGCTATTCAGTGCCACAGTGCAAATGCTCCCTATGGTGAATTGATGTATGGATTAGTGACTCCATGATTGGCTTATTTGGTTTACTTGTCAGACCCTAGTTCAGTGCACCGCGTGTGCCCAGGGCTTGTAAATCAAATGCTGCTGGTGGGCTTGCTTGTATAAACCACAGGAGCAAAAACCCATCAACCACATTGGGATTGGGGTAAATAATATAATATAAACATATAGTATCCCAACTGGTATTATTTTAAGACAGTTACAAAGGATATATTCTAAACATTATCAGAAAGAAAAAAGGACTCTTTTGTAGTTGTAAATGTGCTTGTATCGGCACTGTAATCAAATCAATTGATACAACCCTCATTGTACTTGGTGCTCAATTAGTGCAAGTGATATACACTGTGGCAACGCAAGTGACAATGTGATCAGCATACACGGTGCAAAGTGACTGGTGCAGGAATATATACAGTGAGTCGAAGAAACAATATGGTTCCAGCTGAATCGTGGTCTTTGGTTCTACTTTGGGCTGGCTTTTAGTTTAGATGAACCATATTCTGTGTTGCTCCTTGGATTGCGCTGAGTGGTCGATGGCGTTTCGATTCTCATGAATTGGGATCTTCATCAGGACTGGGTTGAGTGGTAAACGGTGCTGTACATGGGGGGTAGAGAGAAGGGGGGGAAGGGTAGTGGGGTTAAAGCGAGGCAAAGAGGGGAGGGTATGCGTGAAAGAAGGTGGCGCGAGTAGTGGGGACGGAATAAAACTCATGAAAGAGAGGGTTAGTAGTGTTCGCGATTAATACGGGGCATCTGTGTGGTGGGCCCTGGTGGTGACTCTTATGTCAAAACTGTACTGGTTGGAAGCGGCTATCGAATGGCAGCATAGCGGTAGGCCAGAGCTAACGGACCAAAAGGGGCAAGGTGATGGGGGCCCAGTGTAAGGAACCTGCTGGGAATTAGTAAGCCAAGGAGTAAAGTCAGAGGAGCACTGGGGTCTGAGAGGTGTCGAGGATCCCATTAGAGAAAAAGTAATTGGACTGCTAATCAAGCCATGTCAGGTGGTACGCCGGAAAGAATATGAAAGACCTGGTATACAATTGGATTGCTAATCAAACCGTGTCTAGTGAGACATCGGAAAGAATATGTACGGTCTGCTAATGTTAACGCTATGCCGTGAGGTGGAGGGCGTGGGGTGGCGGCAGGGTCCTTGGGCAGTACCTGGTAGATAATTCTGGCGGTGTTCGTTGAAAGAATCAGGATGATCCGTATCAATCGGAATGCCTGGGAATGTAAAGGGGGGGAAACATGAGCGAAATGTCTAGAGGGGGCAAAAGCGCGGCATGAATGAACTGGAAGCTAACCTGATGGCTGGGCGCAAAGGGGTAGGTAATAGATGTCCCGTCGAGTGAGATCGGGACGTCGATGCAGTCGTGAGTCGGGGCAGGTCATGGAGGTCCCCTCGGGCGGGGTCCGGACATTTATCCAAAAGATGGCGGGAGAATAAATCTAAAAGGGGAAACCGGACACCATTAGTAGGAGCTCCCGAAAATGGTAAAGGTCCATAGGGGTGATCGGCGGCATGGGCGCAGCGAAGCACGTACCTCTCTTAGTGCTGCTGGTGTGTCTGTTTCTGACTTAATCCGGGTTGCCAAGGAGATGCCGGCAACTCCGGAAGACTAAGACAGGGTAGGAGGGGAGTGGCCGGGTAACGTGTTGGGGGAGGAGGGGGCCTAGTTGGATGGCGTTGATTGACGCGGATAGTCACGTAGTCAGGTGGGAGGTTCACCAGGGCTGGCTAAGAAGAAGCGTATAGTCGGGTGGAAACAGGATGAAGAAGAAAACATCCATTTGAAGGAGTGATCACTAGTAAAGCAGTACACTAGCAAATATACAAACACTTCGGGAAACTGCAGGAAACAATCAATATCGACATGATCTAGTAAGTGGAGACATCGTTATCATGTTTAGGTGCCTCATCCTTTGAAATGAAAGTGACATAATTGAAAAAAATTACAATCAAGGTGGATTACAACAAGCAATGACTATCCTATTACCAACGAGGGAATAACGGTATGTGATAATACATCAGTAGAATTGGGTAGTTAGAGGCAAGTGGGGACATCATTGAATGTGATCAGTTTGCGGTAAAGAGATAGAATAATAGAATAAAGCAATGAGTCAAGGTAATTGCAGCATGATATTACCATAACATTAACAATAGGGAGCATATACAAGGTACTAGAAGCATGATATTGCGATCACATTATCAGAAATTAAAAATTAAAAATTAAGAAATAATTAACAGATTATTAACAACGGTTATGTACAGAAGGCCAGTATGTAGTCAGACCTTACAATAGAGCAGGCAGAGGACAGAGTATATAGTACAGTAAAGGGGTTGAGGTTGAGTCAAGAACGGTAAACAAAGCAGGGCTAGGATCAGATGGCAATGGTACTATTCCATTCATCCATAGTATTCATTCCATTATTAACAGAATCACATATTGTCATCCAGTTGCACTCACACCTTTTGAGGAGGGTTATGATATTTCCACCTTTTGGGGGTTGTGTGACCTATTCTGTCACCTGCCAAGTGATGTCTGTGTCTTGATGTTTGTTCTCCAAGTAGTGGGAGACCAGAGTGGCAGTGATAACTTTGCAGTTGATACGACTCTTGTGTTGAAATATTTTGTTCTTTATTGTCTGGGTAGTCTGCCCAATGTAAAGAAGATCCCAGGGGCATTGGATGGCGTACACCACATTTTGAGATCTACAGTTCGTGAGGTGTTTCAGTTTGTGAGTTTTATCTTTGTAGCGGAAAACTTTGGTGTTTGATGTTAGATCACATACGGAACAATTCTGGCATTTAAAATGACCAATTACTGGTGGGAGCCCCCATACAGCAGTAATGGTATGTTTGTCTGTAGATTTCTCAGGCCATGTGATGGAATGTACGAGGTGAGATGCTAGGTTATCCCTTCTTTGATAAGAAAAAAGTGGTTCTTCTTTGAATGGTTCAAAGGGGCGTAGTATTTGCCAATTCTTCCTTATGATTTTGGCTACTTGGTTGCTGCTTGGGCTGAATCTGGATACAAAAGAAATTCTTTTCATGAGTTTCTTGGGTTGGGTAGTAAGGCGGTATTCTTTGTGGCAATACCATGCTCTTTTGCGTGTTCTTGATATGAGACATTTGGGATATGCTCTCGCAGTCAATTTTTTGGCCAGGGTATCTGACTCACGGAAATAGTCCTTGCGCCACTTGCAATTTCTCCTGATCCGGAGAAATTGGCCGTAGGGGAGTCCGTCTCTTCATCCACGTGGATGGTAGCTAGAGTATTGCAAGAGCGTGTTCCTCTCTGTAGGCTTGTGGAAGAGGCAAGTACTCAGTTTGCCTTCTTCTGCATGTATGGTAACGTCTAAGAAGGGCAAATCATTGTTTCTGCAGTCACAGGTGAAGTGCAGATGTTGTTGGGAATGGTTGAGCCACTCAACAAAGGTAATCAAAGTCTCTCTTGTTCCGTTCCAAAGAACAAGGATATCATCTATATAGCGGCGCCATGGATGGATGTTATTCACGAAGGGGTTGTTGGTGTCTAGAATGTGTGTTTTCTCCATATGATGCACGAACAGAATCACAAAATTAGGGTAAAAGCACGCGCCCATGGAGACTCCTTTAATCTGTAAATAAAAGGTGTCTTGGTATAGAAAGTAATTGTTCTGTAAAGCAATTCGTAATAGATCCATAATGAAATCGGTGGGAATCCTTGTGGGCATGGGTCTGGCAAGGAGGAGTGATTTGATCACCTGTAATCCTTCGGAGTGTGGAATGTTCGTGTACAGGGACTCAATGTCCAAACCTGCCATTAGGTGGGTTTACGTGTTAAATGGTCGGTCTTCCACGGTGTTAATTAAGTCTGTGGAATCCCGGATGAAGGTGTCCGTTAGGGTACAAACTCCTTGAGGATGGCGTCAATATATTTGCAAATGGGTTCCAGGATGGAGTCACACCCTGAAACGACGGGGCAGCCAGGGGGGTTGATGTCATCTTTATGGATCTTGGGTAAGACGTGAAGAACTGGTGTATGGGGATGTGAATTGTTCAAGAATAGGAATTCCTTATGTGAAATGATGCCACTAGCTTTGGCTTGTTCAGTGACATATTCTATTTTAGACCTGATGTCTTGGAGAGGGTCTTTACTGAGAGGGTGGTAGTGGTCGGTGTTGCTGAGTTGGCGTTTGATTTCTTGATTATATTTATCTGCTCCCATCACCACTATACCACCTCCCTTGTCCGCTGGTTTTATTATGATGTCCAAGTTGCTTTTTAGAGTTGACAGAGCTTGTTTTTCCATGTGGGAGATGCTGTAAGGAATGTATTGAAATTGGCTTTGTGGGTAGGCAATGTCTCGTAGTACCAGGCGTTCGAAGGCCAAGATTTCGGGGGGCATGGTGGACGATGGAGGATTGAACTTCGAGGCCGGATGGAATCGTTGTATGACAGCTTCCGCGATTTTGGGTTCATTGGAGGTGAATTGTTTGTCGTATTCTGCGAAAAAACCTCAGTATACTAGATTGTAGGTCCAAGAAGTTGGTTTGTTCAGTGGGAAAAAACTCAGGCCAGGAGAGAGTATTAGAGTTTCATTGTGGGTCAGTGTATGATCTGAAAGGTTGAAAATAGGTATGGTATTGGTGTTAAGAGTCGTAGGCATCATGATGTTTAAGGATGTAGGGTCAATCTCATCCAGGTTCATTGCTGGGGTCCCCACTGGTAAAATCAGTTCTGTGTCTGTCTTTGGCCTGCAAACTGTGGCTGATATTGGCGATTCCTGATAGGTCTTGTTTGTGGTTGGCCGTGTCCACGGCTTCGTCCTAAAAATCCTTGTGGAAGTAAAGGCTGCAGCCTGTTGGGTATTTGCGGAGTGCTGGAGCCTTCACCGGGATCAGAGTCTTCAACCAAAGTGTTTGAGGAATCTGAGAAGGTAATTATTTGATTATTACGGTATCTGCCTCAGTTTCTAGCTCTAGGTGGAATGTATGGGGTATTGTAGAACTCTTTGTTGAGGTATGGATAGGTCTGCTCAACTTTGTAGAATTTGATATCTTTTTCAATTTTGGAGACTTTTTTGTTCAGTTCAAATGTGTTGAACATAGAGATGGTGGCGTCGACGTTTTCTAAGAGATTTTTGGCATCTGTGACGGTAGAGTCTGCCAAAATGAGTTTTTCTAGGTCGGTGATTTCTTTTAGTTCTTGCGGGCTATGTTCTATGGCCGTGTCGATTCCGAGAACCATCCAATGACGGGAGCAGGTCGTGGCTAGGTGACTAAAACCAGTTCTGAACTTGGGATCCTGAGAAAAGATGGCTGGAGTGTTGCCGATTTTGGAGTCCAACAGGGATCACACCTGATCTCAAATAGTCTGTCAGCATACAAGCGTGTAGTTCTGTGCGTATTTGTTTTTTCTTTAATTTCTCGAGTTTATCTAGAAGGGCACAGGAGTTGTTGGGGGTAGGAGTGATGGCCGGAGTGATGGAGTGTCCATAAAGGAGTGATGGACCACCCATAAGGTTTTGGATGTATTCTTCGGAGTATGATAGTCTCCTTAGACATTCTAGGTGACCAGAAAGTATCACTAAGAGAAAAAGATCACAAAGTTGATCCGAAAGTAAAGCCCTATTGGACTAACTCTTGCAGCTGCTCACAATCTTGTATAAACCACAGCAGCAAAAAAACCCTTAACGACGTTTGGATTTGGGTAAATAATATAAACATATAGTATCCCAACTGGTATTATTTTAAGACAGTTACAAAGGATATGTTGTAAACATTATAAGAAAGGAAAAAAGGAAACTCTTTTGCAGTTGTAAATGTGCTCATGGCATCATTTTTATCCAAAACAGGGAAAGGACAGGTTACAGTTGTTTCAGCACTTTAATCAAATCAATTAATACAACCCTCATTGTACTTGGTGCTCAATTAGCGCCAGTGATATTACGGTGGCGACACAAGTGACCATGTGATCAGCATACACGGCGCAAAGTGACTGGTGCAGGAATATACACAGTGAGTCGAAGAAACAATATGGTTCCAGCTGAATTGTGGTCTTTGGTTCTACTTTGGACTGGCTTTTAGTTTAGATAAACCATATTCTGTGTGGCGCCTTGGATTGCACTGAGTGATCGACGGCGTTTCGATCCTCATTAATTGGGATCTTCATCAGGACTGGGTTGAGTGCTTAACGGTGCTGTACATGGGGGTAGAGAGAAGGGGGAAGGGTAGTGGGGTTAAAGGGAGGCAAATAGGGGAGGGTACACGTGAAAGAAGCGTGCGCGAGTAGTGGGGAAGGAATACAACTCGTGGAAAGGAGGGTTAGCAGTGTTCGCGATTAATGTGGGGCGTCTGTGTGGCGGGTCCTGGTGGTGACTGTTCTGTCAAAACTGTACTAGTTGGAAGCAGCTATCGAATGGCAGCATAGAGGTGGGCCAAAGCTAACGGACCAAAAGGGGCAAGGTGATGGGGGCCCAGTGCAAGTAACCTGCGGGAAATTAGTAAGCCAAGGAGTAAAGTCACAGGAACACTGGGGTCTGAGAGATGCAGAGGATCCCATTAGAGAAAAAGTAATTGGACTGCTAATCAAGCCATGTCCGGTGGTACGCAGGAAAGAATATGAATAATCAGCTAATGCTAGTGCTGAGCCACGAGGAGACGGGCCTGGTATACAATTGTACTGCTAATCAAACCGTGTCTAGTGAGACGTTTGAAACAATATGGACGGTCTGCTAATGTTAACGCTACGCCGTGAGGTGGAGGGCACGGGGTTTGGGCAGTACCGGGTAGATAATTGTGGCGGTGTTCGTTGGAGGAATCGGGATGATCTGTGTCAATCAGAATGCCTGGGAATGTAAAGGGGGGAAAACATGAGCTGAATGTCTATAGGGGGCAAAAGCGCAGCATGAATGAACTGGAAGCTAACCTGATGGCTGGCTGCAAAGGGGTAGGTAATAGATGTCCCGTCGCGTAAGATCGGGACTCCGATGCAGTCGTGAGTCGGGGCAGGTCATGGAGGTCTCGTCGGGCGGGGTCCGGACATTGATCCAAAAGTGATCGATGGTGGGAGAATAAATCTAAAAGTGGAAAACGGACACCATTAGTGGGAGCTCCCGAAAATGGTAAAGGTCCGTAGGGGTGATCGGCGGCATGGGCGCAGCAAAGAACGTAACTCTCTTAGTGGTGCTGGCGTGTCTTTTTCTGACTTAATCCGGGTTGCCAAGGAGATGCCGGCAACTCTGGAAGACTAAGACAGGGTAGGGGGGAGTGGCCAGGTAACGTGTTGGGGGAGGAGGGGGACCTGGTTTGTACCGCATCCAACGTTAGGTGTTGCATTGATCAACTATCCTGAACGGAGCTATTTTCTCCCATTTTGACAGTCATATTTTTATTGTATTGTGGATTCTTCTTGCCGTTCTGGTCTTGTTATAAGTCTATTTAAAAAATACTCATTTTTATTATACAACCCATGTGGTGTCCATCTGTAGTATTGTCACTATATTACTATATGGTTCACAAATGCTTTTCATACTGCCTCTGAGATAAGCCTGTGTGCTCGTGCCGAGCTACCAATGGGGTGAGCAGGGGTTATTTTAGGAGTGTACCCCTTTACCCTGACTAGACGCAAGGGTCCCTATTTGGTCAAAGATACCTACCTCTGCCAACTAGAGACCCCCAAATCTAACATTGGCGGTCAGCGGTGAGGATTCTGGACTTGCATTTGTGACTCATATGCAGTGATTGGTGGACACTACTAGTGAGTGCTGACCAAACGTTACCACATATATTTTGGTAGATTGTTTTTTCTGGAATTTTGTTTTTTGCCAAGAACTGCCAAGTTTAGTCACCATGAGTAAAGCAGCATCCATCGCCGCAGTGGATTTTTATTTTGAAGAGGAGAAACTAGAAAGCTACAATGTGAAATAGCTAAAGCACTTCTGCAGGAGATTTAAAGTTGCTATGACCGGTCTCTCCTAAAAGGGTGAGTTCCAAAAGGCGCTGAGGGCCTGGGTGGAAGCAAGAAGTACCCCTGAGCATGTGGAGGGTGCTGAAGATGCAGATGGGCAGCTAGAAGGTCCATTGGGTCCAGGGGGAGGGAAGCAACTTCCCCAACAGGCAGCAGTGTTTCTTTCAATGGCCTGTCCCCAGGAGAGCTGGAGGACAGGGAGAAAAGTAGGATGCATGAGATGGAGCTGACCAAGGTTAAGTTGAGTGGCCAGTTAGGATTGGAGAGTAAGAAATTGGCCCTAGAGGAAAAGAGGATGCAAATGGAGCATGAGAGAAGTTTGAGGGAGTTTGAGTTGAAAGCTAGGAGCTTATAAATTACTCTCTGGTGCCAGCACACCATCCATGCCTGCTGAAGCAAGGGTGTATATACCTAAGGATGTGGTAAAGCATTTTATAAAAATTATGATATTGGGCAGTGGTTCAAATCCTATGAGCTAGCTATGTCCTCCCATCGGGTCCTTGAGAAGGATTGGGGAGCTGGGTTGTGCAGGCGGTTCCTTAGTGTGGGGCGGGATACCTTGTTAGACTTGCCCTCTGAAGTCCACAATTCTTATAGTCATATGAAGGAAGCATTGATGTCCAGGTATGGGTTGACTCCTGAACTGTATAGGCAGAGGTTTAGGAATTGCAAAAAGTTGGAGTCGAGTCCCTGGGCAGAATATGTAAAAAAAAATTGCATAGCATTAGATGGTTGGGTGAAGGGTAGCAAAGTGAATGATTTTGAGGTGCTCTTTGATTTGATTGCATGGGAGCACTTGTCAAGTAATTGTTTTCCAGAGCTATGCCAGCACCTTATTGAGAGCAGGCTGACTAACACTAGGAAGCTTGCTGAGGAGGCGGACTGCTGGGTGAGCACCCAGGTGTACAATGGTCACGTGGGAGACTCCGCCAAGGGTGGGCAAGGTCCCCAGCAGAAGAGTGGGGGGGACAAGGGTAAACAGAGGGAGCTCCAGAAAGGACCCCTAAGTAATTCCCATGGGAAAGGTTCCCAGCCTCCCCTGAAAAGAAGCAAGGGGCCTGACAGATAAGCCTGTTCAAACAGGGCCCAAGACCTGTTTCAAGTGTAGCCTAGTGGGTCACTGCTCATGGGATGCAAGATGTTCCCATTATGGTAAGACAGCACCCACTGGTGCACCACCCCGGCAGTTGGCTAGTGTAGCCCTGGGGGAGGAGATGGGTGCCAAAGGTGGGTGGGGTCCTGCAGAGATGTCTGTAGTCTCTTTAGGAGACTGTGAGGTGGTCCACAGGACCCAGCTGGCTGATAACATTAAAAAGTACAGGCAGTGGGTGACCATAAGTGGCCAAAGGGTTGAGGCTCTGAGACACACCGGCGCCAGTGTGACAGCTGTCAGTTGTCGGCTGGTGTCTGAAGAGCATGTTATTCCCCATACATTTTACCCAGTTGTTGCCGCTGACAACACAGAGAGCCACTGAAAGGTAGCTCAGGTTCCCTTTGAGTGGGGGATGGTCTCAGGGACTCTTCGACTAGCTGTGAGGCCCGCCATGCCTTTTGCTTGTCTGTTGGGTAACGATTTGGAGAGCTCCTCTTGGGCTAAGGTAGAGCGAAGTGCTCATTTAGAGATATTGGGTCATTTAGAGATATTTAGAGATATTGGGTCTGGCAGCCAGTAAGGGTATTTGAGAGGACCTGGGGCCTGAAAGAGTGGCACAGGTACCTGCCTTGAAGAGAACAGGCCGGAGGCATGGGAAATCTGCCCCCACAGTTTCCACGGTCCAGGAGGAGGCAGACATTTTGGGTATGCCCTGGAAGCTACAGGGGAGCAGGTAGCTGAACTGGGGGACCTGCTCGAGCTGACCCATTGGCAGCAGGTAGGAGGACCCTCCAGGGAAGAGTTCTGTGAGGAGCAGAACAAGTGCCCTTCTCTTGTGGGTTTGCGGCAACTTGCTGCAAACCAGGCAACAGGTGATCAGTCTGGATCACATTAGAACTACTGGGCGAATGGTCTCCTGGATAGTGAGCCTAAGGTTGCTGAGCCTGGGCCAGCCTGTGTGTATCCCAGTGCTTCAGAACCTTCTTACTTGGGCTGGCTCATGATGTGCCTTTAGCAGGACATTTGGGGCAGGACAAGGCCTTTGAGAGGCTTGTCACGCACTTTTATTGGCCCCAAATGGGCGATAGTTCTGACACTCATTACATGACCTGTCAGACTTGCCAGGCAAGTGGAAAGAGTGGGAGAAAGCAAAAGGCTCCTCTCCAGACATTCCCTGTGGTCAGGACCCCCTTTGAGAGGGTCGATATTGACATTGTGGGGCCTCTGGATCCCAAGACAGCCATGGGCAACAGATTCATCCTGGTCTTAGTGGAACAAGCCACCCGGTACCCAAATGCCATCCCGCTCAGGACAGTGACAGGCCCATGGTGGGGCATGCACTGATGGGGATTTTCTCCTGTGTGGGGTTCTCCAGAGAGGTAGTGTTTGACCGAGGTACAAACTTCATTTCCAAGTATATGAAGTCCCTGTGGCAGGAATGTGGTGTAACATACAAGTTCACCACACCTTACCACCCCCAAGGTAATGGGTTGGTTGAAAGGTTCAACCGAACCCTCAAAGGCATGATTATGGGTCTTGAGGAACCTATGAGGTATAAGTGGGACGTCCTTTTACCACGCCTTCTCATTGCTTACCGTGCGGTGCCACAGGAGTGCCTAGGGTTCAGCCCCTTTGAACATCTCTATTGTATCCCAGTGATAGGACCTCTGAGTTTGGTCAAGGAAGGATGGGAGCAATCTCCCAGGACATATATACCTACATGCTGGCCTTCAGGAACCAGACTAGGTGATTCAGACAACTCGCTGAGGCGAATCTGGAGGACAGCCAGGAGGAGATGAAGTGGTGGTATGACCAGAATGCCACTCTGGTTGAGCTTCAGCCTGGTCAGAAAGTCTGGGTCATGGCCCCAGTGGAGCCCTGTGCGATCCAGGATAAGTGGACCGGACCATTTGAGGTGATGGAGTGCAAGAGTCCTGTCACTTACTTGGTATACTTGGGGTCTCCGAAGAACCCTTTGCAGGTCCTACATGTCAACCGCCTGAAGCCCCACTTAGAGAGGTCCGAAGTGGGCATGCTCTTAGCAACAGATGCTGGAATAGAGGAGGAAGCTGAGCCGCTTCCTGACCTCCTGTCTGCAACAGAGCAAGATGGGTCAGTGGATGGTGTGAACCTCGCTTTCATCCTGACCCCTGAGCAACAGAATGACTGTCGCAAGTTGCTGGGACAGTTTACCTACCTGTTATCCCTGATTCCCAGTTACACTGATTCATGCACCCATGATGTAGACACTGGGGACAGTCCTCCGGTTAAGCACAAAACAGTCCTTGGGCCAGCCAAGTGGTCTCTGTCCCAAAGGTTGCTGCACCGGGTGTTGTGCCAGAACTGCGGTTCTGTGTGGACTACCATGGGCTCAATTCAGTCACCAGGACTGACGCGCACCCCCATCCCCAGGGCTGATGAGTAGGGGTGGGCGGAATTTGCGTAATCGCGTTACGCAAATCTCCGCGAAACGGTAAGCGAACATGCAGAAATTCCCCGAACAGGCGGAATTGCTTGGTCGCGATGCTTTTTTACTGTTCGCAATCGTTGTTTGCGTGCTCGGGGGTTATATCTCGCAAACATGCATTTGAGAATGCAAACAAGCAAAACATTTTGCGAAGTCATGGAACGCAGAATATTGGGCTATTTCACGTTCTCCGCGGAACGCGCAATTACCCAAATTCTGCAAATTCCGTGAACGGAAAAGAATTTGCCACCCAAGCCTACTTATGAGCTCATTGATCAGTTAGAGGCTCACAGTAACTGATTCCATCTGCTAGGATCATTCTGGGGCATTAGGGATTTGGTTTGCGTGTGGCCTTTGACTAGGTCGTACATGTGGGACCCAACAGTTGTCTGCTGTTTGTTGGGGCATGTGCCCTGCTCATTCCACAATATTAGGTCTTTAGAAGCTGCAAGCATACTCATCTGCATTTGCCCTTCCCCCTGGTTCCTTTTGACTTATATTTCTTAATTGATCTACAACAAAGATATCTGAGGCTGGTGATGGGTCCTGTGGAGGTTGTTGTTGGTGTTGATGCACTGCATGGGGTGTTGGTTGTTCAGAGACTGGGGCATATAGAGGTGGATTATCTTTTTGGTATTCCACTGCTTGCAGTAGTTTCAAAAATGTTTTACATTGTTGGTGTAAGATTTAGATCAGTCCTGTTCAAAATGTCTATAACTTCAGCATCCAGCTGGAGAGTCTCAATTTTCCTTATATCCCAGCTATTGTCCGTAGATGGTCCCAGCTGTTCCCACTGTTGTCTAGGCACCAAATACATCTTTGTGGCATTCTTCATCACTGCCCTGATAGTATACTTGCAATTATAGGCACGCCCAACAAAGACACTATAAAAACATCTGACTGCTTTTTTATTACTGAGCTTATTGATAAGGTGCTGCTTCTTCTTCAGTACCTGTAACTGGCACTCTGATATAGGGACATTACCTTTTAGGGTGTTTAGGAATATTTTTTAAATGGCCGCGACTAAATCATCCAAATCTCCGCACAGGATGGTCTTTCTGTGGTAAGGGCTAGCTGTAACCAGCATTATGATGTAGATGGCCAGACATGGTCAACACCTTTATAATATTAGGTCTAGATTCTAAATGTTATGAAATGTCTTCAACAACTCTTTTTATAGGCTCTGGTATTGGTCCTAGGTGTGTGAGCGGCGGGTATATCAGGGGAAAATATCAAACCGTAGTCTTCCAGAGCATTATTTTTTAAGTCGAACAACAAGCAGCTGTGGGATTTTCAATAGCGTTGGTAAATGCTTCGGGGAAAAACTGTTTCCCCGGTACGTCTGCTTAGCTATGATGGATAGTTGTTCTTTGTCACAGGGGGTTTTAAATAAAACAAGGTATGAGGACTTGAGAGCCATTGAGCGGCTGCTTTTACCTTTGTAAGTTCTGCACAATTTAGCAAATGCTTGGATTGCGATGGTGTGAATAATGAGTAAAAGCTTACTCTAGCTCAGGATGATCCCCACCTTCACACAAGGTTGTCTACAATTCCCATGTTTACAAGGGTCATTGGCAACAGCACATCATCATTGAGAATATTAGGTATACCGTCTTAAAACTGATGTGTGGGAAACTACAAGATAGTTCAGCATAAAGATCCTGCCAGCAAGAAAAAAGTCACACAATATTGTTAGGTGTTTGAGGTAAAACACCTGCAGCATTTTCTAACAGCTTCTTTATAAAGTAGCTTTTACCACAATTTGAGGGTCCTGCTCAAAAGCAGGAGAATTTGAATTTGAATTTAAAAACATTTGTACAGCGCTCGCATACCCAGCGGTTTCATGGCGATAATGGTGATCAGTGGATGGCAGCAGCGAAGAGATTTAGGGGTAAGCTTGGGTGAACAAAAAAGTTTTAAGATTTTTCCGGAACAGGGGATAGGAGAGTGAGGTGCGCAGAGCAATCGGGAGAGAGTTCCAAAACGTTGGAGCCAGGACAGCGAATCTCGCTCCGCCCGCCCTCTGCTTTTTGAAGCGAGGGATGGAAAGAAGGGCCAAATGGGCCGAGCGGAGTTCTCTGCCTAGGCAGTAAGGTTTGATGAGGGAACAGATGAACTCGGGAGCAGTGCCCGCTCTGGCCTGATAGGTAAGACAGCCGAGTTTAAACAGGGCACGCTCTCTTATGGGGAGCCAATGCAGAGTTTTGAGTAAGGGGGTGACCCAATGATATCTGGGAAGGCCATGGATCAGGCGGGCCGCCTGATTCTGCACTAGTTGCAGACGATGGATCATGTATGCAGGGGCTCCGTTATAGACTATGTTGCCATAGTCTATACGGGACAGTACCATGGCTAATATGATGATTTTTAGAGCTGGGGGGGGAAAAGAAGCGGGAAACTTTCCGAATCACTCTGAGAGAAAAAAAAGATGAAGAAACCACAGAATTGACTTGTGGGAGAACAGTAAGCTGGGGATTGAGAAAGATACCCAGGGTTTTCACTTTGGGAACCGGGAGTGGGGGGGCACTGAGGGAAGGGGGCCAAAAGGAGGAAGACCAGGGACTGCAGCCACCTCTGGTTAGGACCAGTTCGGTCTTGTCCGGGTTGAGTTTGAGGTGGCTGCAGTTCATCCAGTCTTGGATGAGGGTCATGATGGTTTGAACGTTCCGGGCGGATGAAGGTGAGTGGGACAGGTTGAAGATTAACTGGAGATCATCCGCGTAGTTGAACACGGTGACCTCCAGTTGCTGTAACATAAAAATGAGGGGGAAGATGTAAAGGTTAAACAAAAGAGGGGAAAGTGATGAACCCTGGGGGACCCCGCATTGTACTTTGCGAGAGGCCACCGCAAAACCAGCCAAATGGACTCCCTGTGTTCTCCCCGCGAGAAAGGACTTTAGCCAGCAAAAGGCTAGGCCCTCTACACCTGCCGCCTTGACACGGCTGAGGAGGATGGTATGGTCCACCGTGTCAAAAGCGGCGGATAAGTCAAGGAGCACCAGGGCTTGCGGAAGGTTGATGTCGATTCCTTCACGCAGTTTGTCCATGACTGAAATTACCACTTTTTCGGTAGAATGCAGGGGGCGAAAACCAGCTTGGCAGGGGGAGAGGCAATGATTTGCCTCGATGTGAGTACTCAGCGTGGAAGTGATGTGAGTTTCGAGAACCTTTGCAAGGTAGGGAAGGAGTGAAATGGGACGGCTACCAATGGGGGAAGATGGCGGCTGGGTAGGACGCTCAGCCGATGTGCTCCTGAACCTGTGAGGCATGCGGGGAAGACAGTAGCCTAAAAGAGCACCACAAACGCACAAATGAGAAATAAAACGGTAATCTAGCAAAACGGCAAGGGATTCTCATCGGCAAACCGGCAAAACCGGCACGGCATGGCATGGTGATTTCTGCAGTTTCCGTACCTGGGAGAGGAGAGAGTTCACGCTGCGGCAGGCAGGAGAGAGCGGACCCAAATTGCAGTCTCAGCTTCTGGGCGGTGGCTGCGGGTGCCAGATCGCGCTGCAGCCGAGCTGCCGGAAGGTTGCGCTTTCAATTCCGGGGCATAAGCGGCAGAGTAAGCGTGAGAGGCAGCGAGCTGCCGAAGGAAAGCGGAACAAGCGGAACAAGCGCTGAAAGCACTGAAAATAAAATTGTGCAGCAAGAAGTGAATTGCTTGGAAAGCCAAACGATCAAACTAAACTATACGGGGGAAAAGCTTACGAATAAGGATATTGGAAGCAACAACAAACAAAACAAGCACAAGCAAAAGCAAAAAAAAACAGCAGAAGAAAGAAATAAGTAATTACAACGAAAAAGAAGCGCATCCCCTTGAGGTAAGGTCAAAAAATTGTTTAATTTTTAAACTTCCAATTTATCCAAAGAAAACACAAGGCAATACTTCAGTAGCAAAATCTATATGCTCAACTGAACCAATTGAATCAAATTTACTTCAATACCCATTATACACACAAGTTAACAAACAAGTTATCAAACAAAGAGAAAGCATAGACAAACAGCCCATGAGTGACTTGTCAAGCATAGTAGTGGAGAGCAGTAAAAAAGGCTATAACAACTTGGAAAAGTCCCCTCTCCAGCCACAAGTAACAGAAACAGTAATAGAAACAAAAGCTCAGGGGGGACAAGTTCTAAAAAAAAAACAAGAAGAGCAAATAGAGCAAAAGGAACAGGTCATATCCACTTATAGCCTGCGAAACAGAAATTTCCTAAGGCAAGAGCAGTATCCTAAAGGGATATCTCCAAGAGATATAAAAAAAAAAAAGCTCAGAAAACATATTATAGACAATAACAAGACTGATTTTGAAGGAGGACCGATTACTCTCAAAGAAAAAATAGTATCCTCGTCTCAAACAAAAACTAAAATAAAAGTGACACCCTCTCTAAGATCTTATTTTAAACTTCAATCTATCCAATCTACCCAAGAACACAAACAGATTAAACCCTCATCTCACGAACTATCACCTACGAGGGCGGAAGAAGATACTCATTATTGTATCACAGCACTACCACTAAATCGAGCTGAAACTTCAGAAGCTCTATTTAAATTGGATAAAGGAGCCGCGCACAGCACAAAAAAAGAGAGTAAACCTAAGAACAAAAAAGGTGTTGAGTCAAAGTGTCTAGAAGACTGTTGGAAAAGCAGTAAGGAATTTAATTGGAAAAAGGACACAAAGTCTCAAGGAGAGCATATGGCGGAAGGAGGAGGAGGAGAAAAAGAAGAACGTGTCAAAAAAACACAGGAAACAACAAAATATATGGAGGAAACACTGGGGGAATCACAAGGGGGGGGAAAAGACACTCAATACCCTCAGAAAAATCAAACAGAGGAGCTTCTGGAAAAAATATGGACTGAAATGAGAGAAAAATTCGCAATATCTGAAGCCAAACAGGATAAAATACAAGAAGCTTTTTTTTTTTTTTTTTATTTTATTTTTTTTATTTTTATTCTATATCCTCATATTGCGGTTTAAAGGAAAGAATGACAGGTATTTGGGAGACCAACATCCAAAGAGCCAAGTGTTTAACTTGAGCTGCCTCTAATCGTCTAACGGGAGGTACAGAAGGCAAGCCTTGCTCTTGGTTCCATCCGTTCTCCACTGCACACCTCCATCTTATTCAATAATTCCATCGTCTTGGTAGATCTTTGACCCATTAGGCACTTAGCAGACTTCCAGTCATGCCAGGAATTATTGTCCGCTTAATCATTGGAATCAAAAAGAAAAAAGAAAAAAAAAAAAAAAAAAGAAAAAAAAAAGAAAAGAAAAAGAGAAGAAAAAAGAAAAGGAAAACAAGCGGACGTAACACAGGGGCCTCTTGTACAGAGAGATAGGTTATTGTCTAGATTCGATATACTTTTCCAAAATCTCCCAGTATTTCATATTTTTGTTTTGTTTCCTTTTTCTATCTAGGTCACTAATTCTTATTGCAGTGTTTAACCAGCTTTCATGTGTTGGGGGAGATGGTTTTATCCAGTTGATACATATCTCTCTACGTGCTAAGAGAATCATAACAAATAAAAGACTTTCTTGATGTTTATCTAGCCTTATCTGGTTGGATTGAGTATTGAGGTATATCCCAAAAATAATTAAAGTAATACTCACAGTTATTGGAGTTGCCAGCATTGCTGTCAGGGTCTTACCAATTTCTTGCCAATACGGTATAAGCGAAGGGCACCCACCAAACATATGTATATCATCCGCTTTTTCCTCTCCACATTTACTGCATGATTTTACTGCTGCACCTCTGAATTTTGACAGTTTTTTAGGGGTCCAGTAAGCTCTATGTAAGGAGAAAAGGTGGTTTCTTTTTAATGGTGCGGCCTTTACACCTGTCCAGCATTTTTCTACTGATTTATTCCACAGTTGGCCGAGATCTGAAACTTCGTGTTGTAAGTCTTTCTTCCATATCTTTTCAACAGTTGTTTGATCTTCTTTTCCTGTCTCAATTAATGCCCAATACCATTTTGATACTTCTTTCTTTATTGCCGTTTTGCTGATCATTTCTGATTCTAAGTTTTCCGGGTCTAGCTCTCCTTTTGGAATGGTGCTTGCCCAGCTGCTTAATTGATAATATTTAAACCTCGAGATTTTATGATCTGCAATTCTTTGCAAATGGTCCCATGATAGTAAGGAATTCCCAGATAGAAGTTGTCCCCATTTTTCAATTCCAGCTTGTCTAATTGGTTTTGATAAAGAATCTTTTAAACAATCAGGGGTGCCTGGGGAGTCCCATATTGGAGATGAGTTACTATAATATGGAATTTGTGTGATTGCCCTTATATAGTTCCAGATCTTAACTGCATTATTCAGAACTTTTAGTTTGACTTTTTTGAAAAATTTCGGATGGCCGAATTTGAAGAGAAAATGATCCTCCCCCTTTGTCAAATGAAACAGATGTGTTGGATATGCTTGATGTGCTCTTAATAAGACCCTGATGTTTTTGAATTGAAAGGATCTGTAATACTCATATATATCCGGACTTGCAATGCCCCCTTGTTCCTTCTTTCTCCTAAGTTTACTCCATGAGATTCTTGTGCTCTTGGATGCCCAAATGAAACTGGCTAATTCTCCTTGTATCTTTTTTAGGGTTTCCTTTTTAAATTCTAGTGGAATATTGTTGAAAAGATATGTGAATTTTGGAATGATTGACATTTTGATTATATTGGATTTGCCTAGGAAGCTTAGTGGTAGACCTGACCAAGTTTTCAAAAGTTTTCTAGTTTCATTCATGACACGTGTGAGGTTTGTTTCTGCTAGTTTTCCAAGATCTTGTGTTATGATGATTCCTAAATATTTTATTTTATCCTTCAAAAGTGGAGTAGTTAATTGTGAGTTCCAGCTCATTATTTCGGTTTTATCGATGTTAACCAGATATCCAGATACTTTACCAAATTTATTCATCTCTTCCTCGATTGCCTGATTAGAGTTATTATAGTCATCTGTGAGCACCATTAAATCGTCTGCGTAAAGCGCTACTTTTCTTGTCCATTGTGAATATCTAAACGGTGTGATGTTAGTATTATTTCTGATAGAACATGCCAATGGTTCAATATATAGATTAAAAAGTAATGGGGATAGGGGACAACCCTGACGTGTGCCTCTTTGGATCTCAATATTTTCCGTTAGATTGTTATTAACAGCTACCTTTGCTCTTGGACTTGAGTATATATCCCTTACCATGTGATTAAAATTAATCCCGAATTTACTTTTCTCTATACATTTAGTTAGAAAAGCCCAGTTAACCCGATCAAAAGCTTTAGCAGCATCATAAGTAAGAAGTGTAAGGGGCAGATTTTCATGAGTAGCTATATCAATTGTTGCTATAAGCTCATGAGTGATTTCTTGTATCTGTCTTCCCTTAATAAAACCTTTTTGGTCCGTATCAATTAATTTAGCCATAACCTTAGATACTCTTCTCGCTATTATGTTCATGAAGATCTTGTAATCACAATTTAGAAGCGATATTGGTCTATAAGAAGCGCAATTCATCGGGTTTTTCCCTGGTTTTAATAGTATACTTATCGTAGCGTCGTGCCATGAGTCTGGAAGCCTTTCATGTTCTATATATGATTTATTAATTGTTTCCGTTAACGGTTCAATTAATGTTTCTTCCATTGCGATATAAAATTCATTGGGCAAAGCATCTGGACCTGCAGCTTTCCCCTTCTTTAAATGACTTATGGTGCTCCTTACTTCTTCTACTGTAATTACGGAATTCACCAATTCCGCTTCTTCCTCTGTCAGACACGGAAGTTGAATCTTCTCAAGATATTTTTTGATTTCTTCCTCCGTAGGATTTATGTCTTCCTTGTATATTGAGGTGAAGAAATTAAAGAATTCCGTTCTAATTGCACTATCATCTGAGAGAGTAACTGATTGATCCTGGTTATATATATTTAGTATATTGTTTCTGGATTGATCTGTTTTCATTTTCCACGCTAGAAGTTTCCCGCAGCCTTCGCCATACTCATGGTCCGCTAATTTACTGCTCTCCCATTTCTCTTTGATTATATTCTCTAAATAAACTGTCAGGTTTTCTTTTGAGTTGCGAAGTTTTTCTTCCAGATTTTCCTTTTGAATTAGTGGAACATCACACTCCAAGTGTAATTCATCTTCTTTAATTTCTGTTTCCAATTTTTTGATTTCCTGTTTTTTTTGTTTATGTCTGTGAGCGCCTAGACTAAGCAATTTTCCTCTGATAACTGCTTTATAAGCGTCCCATATCATGCTTTTAGCTGTGCTGTTTGCGTTATCTTGAAAATATTGTTGGGTAGTTAATATTAGTTCCTCCACGCATTGGTCTTCTCTGAATATTGTACGGTCAACTGTCCACCTGCTAGACATTTGTAGTTGCGGTAATGCTATATTTAATTGAACGGCAGAATGATCCGATAGATGAGCAGGTAGATGTTCGATACTTTTAACTTTATCTCTCAAATTTTTGTTTAATAGAAAGAAATCTATTCTTGATTTGTGCCCTAATTTTTTATTGTGGAAAGTGTATGGGTAATTCTTTATTCCTTTTAATTTCCATAAATCTTCAAGCAGTAAGTCTTTTTTATAGATACCTAACCACTCCCTCATCTTTGGTAAGTTCCATTGCTTTATTGGTGGGGATCTATCAATCTTGGGATCTCCTATCAGATTAAAGTCCCCTCCCATTATAATTGGAGCTGGGTACGTTAAAAGCTCGGAATAGAGTTTTTGGAGTGGCTCCGCATCGTCCCTATTAGGACCATAGTAACCCACAATAGTCAGAATGTGCTCTTCAATTCTGACTTTGGCAATTGCCCATCTACCTTTACTATCCACTTTCTCCTCCTCTACTTTGGCTTTGAGAGATTTCTTTATAATAATTACTACCCCTTTTATATTACACTCTTGCGTGGTATGTATACTTGCTCCAATCCAGTTTAAGTTTTTTGCTAACTGAGACCATTCCTCATTTGTTAGATGGGTTTCTTGTAGGATAATAACTTCGCTCTCTGTTTCTTTGAGATATTCCATAATTCTTCTTCTTCGTGATGTTGTTCTTAGCCCGTTAACATTCCATGTTAAGATTTTTATAGATTTCTCTTTTGCCATTTTAAATTGATTTTGCACTTGAGACAGCTTTCTTCTCCCTTGCCAATCTTTTCATGTTCCAATTTTGAGGATTTTTTTTGTTTTTTTTTCCCTACTTTGCTCCCCACCCATGTGTATTTACAATTCAGTTTCTTGTGATTTCCTTTCGGTTTCCCTCCCTGGGGAAGCCTCCTTTTTTTTTTTTTTCTTCCAGGTGTCGTTTCACCCGGTTTCGTGCTCCGTTTTCTCCAGGTAATTTCTTCTTTAATTTTGAGTTAGTGAGTGCTTCAGCCCATGCATTTCTATTTGTCTTTTCTTTTCTGCGTCTTTATGAATTTTGGTTCATCCTTATTTTAATATGTCGAATCTATCGAGTGCGCCTGAATCAGCCCTTGATTTGGTTATTTATTCCTTGTTTAGTTTGTCAATTTCAATTTGATCTTTTATTAATTGAATAAGGTTCTCTACCTCCTTTGAGTCCCTTAGATTGTGCATTTTGTTTCGCCACATTATTCTGAGTGAGGCAGGGAATTTTAGCTGTACGCTTGCTCCAAGTGTTTTTAGCTCCTGCATATACTGCCCCAATTCCCATTGCCTGTCTTGTGTAATTTTACAGATATCGGATCTGATGCGGAATGACCAGCTCATTTTGTTGAAACTTCCAACTTTTAAACCCTCGCTCAGTATTTTTTCTTTCAAGGTGTATGTTCTGAAATTTACCAAGATTTTTCTCGGGGTTTTCCTCTCTTTGCTTTTTCTGAAAGGGTCTCTATGTACTCTCTGGATGTCTTCCGCTATATTGTATTCTTTAGTCCATGGGAGAAATTCTTCTAGTAGAGATATTACGTAGGTCTTAATGTCCGTTCCCTCTGAATTCTCAGGGACGTTCAGCAAGCGAATATTATTTCTCCTTCCTTGATTTTCCAAAGATTCAAGCTTCTCTTTGACTATTTTATCGTTATCCTTCAAGTGTCTAATCTCTCTTTGGGTGTTGTCAACTCTCTTATTTAGTGAGCTTAACTCGCTCTCTACTGCTGTAACTCTGACCCCTAGGTCATTTATTTTTTGATCTAGGTTTTCTACTGCTTCTTGTATTTTGTTCTGATTCGCCTCAGAAATTGCGAATTTTTCATGCATTTCTCCCATTATTTTATCCATCATTTTTCCCAAACACAGTTCCAACAGGTTCCCTGTAGCACCTCTGTCTCCGTTTTCTTGCTCGTCTTCATAATTCTCTTGAGAGTCACGAAACTCTTTGTCATTTTCGATTTCAGTTAGTGGAGAAGCACTCGTACTTGGTTGAGTAGAGGAATTAAGTTGAGCTGGCTTAGCGGGTTGGGCTGGCTGAGCTGGTTGGGCTGATTGAGATGTTAATAGTGGTTGTTCCATTGAGGAATTCATATTTGTGAAGGGATCAGGTGAGGAAGATACCGACTGCATATTTCCTTCTATTGAAACTTCCTCTCCTACCGGCACCGGCTCCCCAACTTCTTTTCCCACCTTGAGGTTAGTATTCGTTGTGTCTATCGTGCTATTAGCTTGATCTTGGTTTCCACCTCTCATTTGTACCACTTGTTGTACTTTAAAATATGATCTCAATGAAGGAGTAATCTTTATTCTCTTCTCTTTAGGTTTTTTTGATCCTCTGCTTTTTATACTCTCCGTTAAATCCTCTAATCGCGAAGTGATTTTCGCAGCTTTTTTTGTGTTCTTAGGGGTCATACACTTCTTCTTTATTGGCAATAATAGACTTTGTTTACTTAGATTTTGATTCCTGAGACAGTATGCTGATTTCTTTTTCCCCTCTTCCAGTCTTTCATGTCCCGGAAGAAGAGCCCCTTGATGCATTCCTGGACCTTTCTTTGCTCTAGATCTAGTAAAATAATTGATGAACGGAGGCACTCCCTCTTTTTCGTTATTTCCACTACCCCCTAGTGTTAAAGTAGCGTGATAATTGTGAATATCTTCAATGCTTTTAATTTGTGGGGGTTTATTTTCTTGAGTTTCTGATTCTGATTCTGAACCCGGTTCTGGTACTTGTAAGACTGGTTCTGCTTTACCTGCTTCACCTGCTTCACTTATGTAGCTGAATACTCCTCTCTCATCCACTGGAGGGCGCCAGAGACTTTCATTGATTTTTTCACTCATCCAACAAACATATATCGGTTTTTCTATTCCAACTCTATTCTCCCTCCAGTTCAACCCTTTGTTATAGAGTATAACATGGAGGATATCAGATATAGTCCTTAAATCATGCACTTGAGTGTTTCCTCGTGGTACTGGTTCAATAGACTTTTCACCTGCTCTTCTCCCCTCTGTTATGCTGTGATCGAACTCCACAGGCACTGAAACTGATTCAGCGCGGCTCTGCTTGCCACAGTTACTGCTGCCTCGACCACTTTTGCCCCGGAAGAAGAATCGTGCTGAGAGATTCCTCCTTCTACTCTCTCCGGTGGCTGCGCGAGCTCTCTTCCAGAGCCCGCTTGACAGGTCAGCTGCCTGGGAGGGCTGCAGCATAGACGCTATCGGGACCGTAACCGGGACCGGGACCAAACTCTGCGGTGATTCAGAACACAAGCCTGTCATGAGGGGTCCCCTCCGCCTTTCTGTGTACACAGCTCCCGCAGCAGTTATTGCCCCCCTGCAGCGGACTCATCTATCTCAAACCGCAGGTAAGCGGGAAGGATGCCCTGTGGCTCACGGTAACAGGCGGCAGGGGAAAACAAATGCCTGATTTCAGATGCGGTAGTGACGGTAATGACAGTAGTAGTGAAGTCGGAAAACGGAAAACAGAGACGCTGCTGAGGCTTAATGCTGCTGTTTTACAATGTATTTAACCTCTCTAACCATTGCCGTCCAGGTCGTTCGAGTCGTCTCTATTCATACTGCTTTCCATGGGTCAGGAAGCGTGTGCAGCAATTTACCTGGAGATTTTTTCCACGGAGCTCGCGACCAGCGTCTTCAACCGGCCGCCATCTTCCCCCCTTTTTTTACTACGCCACAAGAAGCTTGTGAAAAATTGGACAATAAACTAAATGCCTTGGGCGAGAGAGTGACGCTAGTAGAAACTGAAGTTGTCGCCTTAAGCAAAACAGTAGAAAGAAATAGGAAAGACATAAATTCTCTGAAACAAGAAACCAAGATAATGAATGAAAAGATGGAATCACTAGAGAACCAAGCAAGAAAAAATAACATACGAAT
The DNA here is from genome assembly GCF_964263255.1 of Lissotriton vulgaris. Taxonomy (NCBI): domain Eukaryota; kingdom Metazoa; phylum Chordata; class Amphibia; order Caudata; family Salamandridae; genus Lissotriton; species Lissotriton vulgaris. The sequence continues at coordinate 109,712 of NW_028253450.1, read as the reverse complement.
TCTAAATGTTCCGGAAAATAAAGAAGGTTCAGACATAAAGAAATTTGTAGTAACATTACTGACGGAATTTTTTCCCTGGGCAGACCAAGCACTGTTACAAGAGGATATCCAAAGAGTACATAGGGACCCATTTGGGAAAAACAAGGAGAGGAAGACCCCAAGGAAGATACTCGTGAATTTCAAAAACATACCTATTAAAAGAGAAAATCTTGGGGGAAGCATTGAAAAATGGCAACTTCAACAAAGAAAACTGGACCTTTAGAATAAGATCAGACATGTCGAAGGCGTCCCAAACCAGGCAATGGGAGTTAGGAAATTTAATGTCAGAACTTCAAAAACTTGGGGCTACGGTACAAATGAAATTCCCACCGTCTCTCAGAATAATGTGGCGGAACAAAATGAGGAACATGAAAGAACCGGAAGAAGTTAGAACATTTATTGAATTAATGAGAGACCAGAGAAGAGCAGAAGAACCGATGAGTTAATGGGAAACCCCTTGAATTCATAATATCGACTAATAGCAGAAAAATCAGAGGTGCAAGGCTACAAAATAACACCACGAGCAAATCAGGAAATCACGGGGCAGGGAAGCACAGCCGGTTATGAAGATAACCAAAGAAAAAGAAGAAGGAGGCTTCCCCGGGGAGGGTTACACAAAACGAATAAAAAGAAAACACAAAAATATCACGAAAAGAAACGAGGGTGGGGCGCAAATTAGGGAAAAAAAAAACAAAAAAAAATGTCCTCATATGCTGTACCAAAGGAGAAACAAAATGGAGATTTTAAACAATAATCTACAATCTAAACACAAATGGAAAAATGGGGAGTACAACTAAAAACATCAAGATACTCTCCTGGAATGTAAACGGGCTAAGGACAAAGAATAGAAGGAACAAAATACTAGAATATATCAAAACATCAGATTCCGAAGTTATAATACTACAAGAAACACATCTCCTGAAAGAAGAGTGGATACAAATAGTAAAAAATTTAGGCTGGATAGATACGTACGCGTGTACAACACAACAATGTAACATCAAAGGAATCATAATCATCATAAAAAAGTCTCTAAAAGCGGTTATTGATTCAGTAGAAGTGGACAACAAGGGAAGATGGGCAATACTCAAAGTAAAGATTGAGAATAGACCGCTCACGATAGCAGGATATTATGGTCCAAATCAAGACGATGCAGAACCCCTACGGAAACTATATTCACAACTTCTATTAGCTACCTCACCTATCATCCTGGGAGGAGATTTTAATCTCGTGATGGACCCCAAACTAGACAGGTCACCACCAGGAAGACAGGCAAATCTGCCAAAAATGAGAGAATGGATTGCCATATACAAAAAAGATCTTGAGCTGATTGATATCTGGAGAGACAAAGGAGACATCAAGCAACCATTCACTCTACACAACAAAAAACTAGGACATAGGTCGAGGATTGATTACTTTCTTATTGATCGAGATTTATCCAGTAGTGTGGCAAGTGTAGTACATCTACCAGCTCATATTTCAGACCATTCAGCTGTCCAATCAACATTACAGATTAAGAAAACAGAAACTATAAAAAGATTCACAGTAGAAAGAGCAATACTACAAGACAAACAAATAATAAAAGAATTAGAAAACGAAACTTTAAACTTCTTCGAACTCAACAAAAACAGCACCACAAAACAGATAATTTGGGACACATATAAAGCAGTGGTAAGAGGGAAGTTATTGAGCCTAGGCGCTTATAAAAATAAAAAATTAAAGAGCGAAATATCAGATCTGGAAACTAACATTACCACTCTAGACTCCTTAATACTAAGGGAACAAGAAACCAGTAGAAAAGAGGAAATGCAACAAGAAAGACAGCGCGAGAAAGAAAAATTAGAAGACATCCTCGAAGAGAGAGTGCGGAAAAAATGGGAGTCTAGCAAGTTATCTAAACATGAATATGGCGAGGGATGTGGAAAATGGTTGGCATGGAAACTTAAAACAGATCTAGCCAAAAATAAAGTAAGAAGTATACACCAGGAGGGACAAACAACACAAAGAACGGATGACGAAACAATAAAACAAGAATTCAGGAATTTTTTTGAAAAATTGTATACTGAAGATACAAACCCACAAGTTTCATTAATTGACTCCTATCTCGAGGATGTCCCAATACTGGCACTAACAGACGAAGAAAAAATAGAACTAAACAAGGAAATCCTAACAAGCGAAGTGGAAGTGGCCATTAAAAGTCTAAAGAAAGGAAAGGCAGCAGGACCGGACGCTCTACCAAATGAGTTCTACATGGAATTAAGAAATATTTTACTCCCACACATCACAGACCTAGCAAACCTGATTCTTAAGCAGGGAAGTAGCATACCAGATTCCTGGAATGATGCGGTCATCACTATTATTCTAAAACCCGGAAAGGATCCGGCTAGATGCGAATCATATCGCCCGATATCTCTGTTAAATACAGACTATAAAATCTTCACGAAAATAATGGCGACACGATTGGGAAAAATTCTGCCGAAACTTATAAACACCGACCAAAAAGGTTTTATTAAAGGGAGACAGTTGCACGAAGTCACACAAGAACTATTGACTGCAATAGACATAGCCACACAAAAGAATCTCCCCCTTACCATATTAACTGTTGATGCCGCAAAAGCATTTGACAGAGTGAACTGGGCTTTTTTAGAGAGAGTCATGACTAAAAATAACATAGGGCAGCCCTTTATGCAGGTGATAAAACAAATATACAAGACACCAAGATCTAAAATACTAATTAATGGATGTCTTACGGACGATGTGAAAATTGGTAGAGGAACAAGACAGGGGTGTCCTCTCTCACCCCTGCTTTTCAATTTATACATTGAACCACTTGCGAACAACTTAAGGAAAGCCAAAGAAATCACCCCATTTAAATACCAGATATGGGAGAAGAAAATTGCACTTTATGCAGATGACTTAATGATCTTCACGAACAACTATCTGAAAGCCAAATATAAGATTGAAGAAACTATTAGTGCCTTTGGAAAGGTCTCAGGTTACTTAGTGAACCATACAAAAACGGAAATTATGACTTGGAATACCAAATTTAAAAGTTCAAATATAAAGAATGAAATAAGATACCTGGGAATCCTGATAAATCATGATCTAAATAAAATCACGCAACGAAATATAAACAAAGTCACAGTTGAGGTGAGAAGACTGTTTAAAACTTGGTCCACCTTACCACTTAGTTTGATAGGAAGATCTAATATTATCAAGATGTCCATACTACCAAAATACACATTTTTGTTCAATTCTATCCCTTTTGAATTCACTAAATCAGTATTGAATAAACCACAAAGTGAAATTGCAAGCTTTATATGGGCCTCGAAAGGCATAAGAATCTCACAAAAAAAGCTTCGAAGAAGAAAACAAGATGGAGGACTGGCTACCCCGGACCTATTGGTGTATCATAGGGCTTTTTACTTTAAAAACACTCGAGTGCTACTTAAAAGCTATGGAAATTACCCAATATACTTACAAGTAATGACAGACTCAGTTGATCACTTTTTGTTTAAATTCGGACACCCCAAATACTTCAAAAAGATTAAATTGAAGATTCTAAGGGAGGCAGCTAAAGTTTGGACTCAAATAAGGAGTCTTAAATATCCCGTATTACAGCGAGAAAGCACCTATTTGGAGCTCACCAGGGACTCCGGAATGCCTAAAAGATACTTTGGCAACTCCATTAAGGATAGCTAACGTGAACTATTGGGGACAACTATTGAATGGCTCAACTTTGAAAACATGGACAGAACTTCAAGATATTACTAATAATTCAATCTCCAAATTTAAATATTATCAGATTCTAAGTTGGTCTAAAACAATACCCATATATAACAAAGAAAATGAAAAACTTGAAAAAGAAATGGTAAAACATACATTAACATCAAAAGAAGTGGCAAAATGGTACTGGGCATTAATAACAGCCGAAGACAGAAACCAAAACATTGAAGATCAAATTTGGGCGAAAGATTTGATCACAACCGACTTAGATTTAATTTGGGAAAAATCAGTGAAGAAATGCTGGTCGACACTAAAATCTGCGTCACTAAAAAGAAACCATTTATATACAATACATCGAGCATACTGGACCCCGAAAAAGCTCTCAAAATTCAAAAATACAGGAATAAAGAAATGCCCGAAATGTGGCGAAGAAAAGGCAGACGACATCCACATGTTCAGAAGCTGCCCCATGTTAAAAGATTTCTGGAATGAAGTTGGTAAGACACTGAGCGAAATCATGAAGAGAGAAATAACTGTAAGTACCACTCTTACTCTTTTCGGGATAGAAGAAACAGTCAGTAGAGGGGGGTTAGATAACTATCAAGAAAACCTGCTCTTTGTATTAATTGTACTTGCAAGAAGGGAAATCTGCATTAAATGGATAGGAACATCTTCCCCAACACACAGTGAGTGGATGAACTCAGCAGTAAGAATAAACAAATTAGACAGAAAAGGAAACAACAGCAAAAGATTTAAGTATTGGGAAAATTTTGAAAAACACATAAATCCTAGCACAGAGTAGAAACTTTAGTCCTATGATTAAGGCGAAACAACTTCTGGTTAACAAGTATGGTACTTGTTGAGTAGCTATAACAGCTAGCTCCCTCACGTTTCGAAACCGAAGTTTAAATTATGTGATGTTTCAAGGATACTCCTCTATACTACCCAGACAAGAGAGACCAAGGGGTAGAGATGGAACAAAACAAACAAGTTAGAGGTAGACACCTGAAACTCCGACCACATAAAGCTTCGCAATATGAGGACAAAAAAAAAAAAGAGAAAAAAAAAAAAAAAAAAAAAAAAAAAAAGAAATGGGACGGCAATTAGAAGCAGAGGAGGGATCGGCGTCCAATTTTTTTAAAATTGGGATGACAGTTGCCGATTTGTGTGAAGTGGGGACATGACCATGAGTGAGTGAGTCATTGAGGAGGGTCAAAGGAGGGATGGGGCAGGCTAAGTAGATTTCCCTGAGTATGCTGGCAGGGGCAAAGTCCTGGGGTGAGCCTGATTTGACCCGTTGGAGCAGAGGGCGAAGGGTATCAGTGGTAAGGAGTGGGAAATTGGTCAGTTTAACAGTGGAGGGGGGGAGGGGTCCACAAAGGAAGGGGAAGGTTGGGGGATGTTATGTTTAATTTTTACCACTTTATGAAGAACTCGTTGAGCGAGTCACAGAGGGATTGGGATGGGGGGATGGTTGATGTGGCTCTAGTGGATGAGGCAAGCTCATGAACGGTGGAGAAGATTTCTTTTGATTGTGACTCTGCAACCAGTATCCTGTGGGTATAATATTCCGCCTTAGCTTCCAGGATGTTCTTTTTATAGGTATGCAGAACAGATGTTGTAATCTGGTGTGCATAGTGTAGGGGTCAGCTGCTCTAATAACCATATGGCAGTGTTTCATAGTGCTCAATCAGGACCTGTTTATCAAAAACTATGCATAAGTTTTTATTTGAGGGTTTGGTTCGGTTGGGTTATCATTTCCCACTTTTTTTTTTTTTTACATGACCATGTTAGGCTGATTCACAACTATGGCTTTATCATTTTCACAACCGTCCAATGCCGAGTAATCCTGTACCAAGTTCTTCAGGCTGTCAAGATTGATTTTGAGGGTGTTGTTGATATTTAATGTTATACCTCTGACTTTCATGTATAGTTTGTTGTTGTTGTTGGTTTTGTAGGATTTGTTGGAATACATCTTGGGCCCTGATGGCGTGAATTCAATGATAAACTCTCTTGCAGGTCAAATGACCTAGATAATAACCTAGCGGAGGGTCTTAATCCACTACTTTACTCACAAAAATTACCGCGTCGGTATTGTGATGCAAACAACGGTTCTGTAGTTTATCCATAAAACTGTGAAGCTATAAGCATGCGTGTGCAGTCATGACGCCTGCTATGAAGATCTGTATATTGTTACATGTTGCGAGGTACTCTTTTGTGTATTTCCAAAACAAAGCTGCAGTCTCATCATTGATAAACTCACAACTGGGCACCTCGCAACACAGTGCAAAAGGATCTGTGATTATTGTTTTGTTTGACATGTTTGTACGCTGTGTGAATATTCCCCATAAGGAGTTGAGACGGAGTTTGGCTAACTGTCATCTGGAGGAGTTGACCTCTATCAAGTTGTGCTGTTAGCGTTTACCCTCTTGAGCTTAGTAGTCATTTATGTATTTTTGCTTTGCATTCTGGCTAGTGCACCAATCGAGAGACCCTGATGCCGCCTGCTTGTCCATGAGAAACAAGTTAAAAAAAAGGGCCTCTTAATGTGCCAAACTTTGTGTACTCTGCCTAGCCTGTAGCCTTTATCTAAGGCAGCCTATACCTCAATGCTACACTAGGTTCCTGTGAGCATCCTTTGTTGTTCAGTGTGCCTACATTCTCTAGGCTCTTTACCTTCATCAAATGTTCGACAGAGGAGAAACATTAGCTTCCCATCGACTATGTATGGTAGTACTAGAAAGTAAACCCACCTTGGAGGGCAGATTTGACATTTAACTAATCCAAAGTATTCTGATATGGGTTTAAAGCCTGTAAATATGATAGTGGGTTGGTCTATGGGGATAACTTTATCTTGTTCCTAAACGGATACAAACTAGTGAAATCATGGTAATGTATTTTCTCGGCCCTGTACAGCTATATAGGGTTTGTACGACTTCCAAATATGGCATTGTGGGGTTCTGGAGGCTCTGGTGAATCGCAACTCGCGATGAAAGAGTAAAGATCCATATCTGATGCTAGCATATCTAACCACTCATGCTCCCAAAGAGTCCTCATAACAAAGCCAAATTTTTCAACATATCGGGCCTTCATCAGAGTATGTCTGTGTAGTTTTTCAAACTTGGTACCCAGCCGTCTGTTAAACTTGTGGGATTTGTAACAACAAGGTCATCCGTGGTGATAACACCCATTGTATTCAAAGGCAGTTGGCACACCCTTAATTACAGAGTACCCATCCAGGTAATAAGGCAACAAGCACCATTCACCACTCCTGGCAGAGATGTACATGAGACGTTGGATAGATGGGTTGAATAATGTTTCTGTTTACCGTTATTGATTTTCTGGCAGGACTAGAGCAAAACTTTACAGGTCTTAAAAACATGTGTTTGTGGATAGAAATACACATGGGAGCCAGAGTCAAGTTTTGAAAGGGCTCTATGTATTTTATCATTTGCGGGGTGTTGGGTTTCAAAACCTTTACCGTCTTAGTCATCACCACAAAATATGTCTGAAGAGATTGCAAGCTTTTCGCAGGATCATTACATCAGCCTGACAATAATCTTTCAATTTTGTTTGAGAATGAAACTAATTTTCACGGTTTTCACCATACAAGTGTAGAAAACACTGTCTCAGCAGGCATCATATATTCAACACCATAGCTGTCTGGAGGCGGCATGGGCCCAACATAATTCCGGTTCATCCAGGTGTTCAAAACGTGTGGAAAAACCTTTACATCCAGAAACACCAAAGGCTTTTAACAGCTTGCTCAATTTAATGGGAAGAAAATTCAGTGTGTCTATGAACCTTATTTGTAACGGTCCAGCCATTAACGTCAGTTTGGAGCCTTGGGTGATAAGTTGTATGCTCATCTTTTTACGAATCCGTTTTGCAAAACAAAGAAAGTCGTATGCTTTTCAGTTATGCACCAGCATGGTAAGCCCTTTGAATTTTGCTGAATGAACATGTTGAGGAATTCACCCATGCATGACTTCCCTTCAAACTCCCAGTTGGCATTGAAAGTTAGATGGAAGGCATAAATTATAGTTAGGCTGGTGTACCCCCCTCTCTTGTGTACACTCTATATTGAACATTATGCAGCCTTCTGTTTTGGTCTGTGGCCGACCTTTAACCATGTTGCACCAGTGTTCTGTTCCAGCCCAAAAAGATGCATAACACCTTGGACATTTCATGCCTTTGCGATCTTCTAGCACAAACTGCCCACACTCCATGCTATCTCTTTTAAGGATGCACATAATATTCCTGTTGTGTGTGTTTAAGCAGTTGTGCAAGAGACAAAACAGTTTACAGGTGCAACATCTCACCTTCTGGGAGCTATCTACTATGCAACTGTCCCTTTGATGCATCTTACAGTGCATTTTACACTGGTGAATTGCCAGAGTGTTGTAGATGTGATTACAATGGGTGCACACGTACTTGGCTTCTAGAAAACCTTTAAGGTTCAAGATACTGTAAAAGTGATTTTCATAGTGGAGGACATATACTGTCTTGTTTTTCACACGCTCCCTGGTTAAGTACTTCCAAGAACCGTTGTGATAAAGAACATTCACCGTAATGACAAAATAGTGCTAAAAAGACCTATGTCCCCAAAGCCGACCAAGTGTTCTGGAGGTATTTCAAGCACCTAATGGGCTTCATCCTCTCTAGACATAATGACAGCATCTGGGGTGCTGCGATGCAACAGTAACCCCACGATGCTGGCCGCAAAGCATGTGTTGGTTTCTCTGCCGTTAAAGTTGAGCAACCAACGTGCCTACACAAGTGAGGTACCATTTTTATCGGGAGACCTTGGGGAACGCTGGGAGGGAGGAAATTTGTGGATCCATGCAGATTCCAGAACTTTCCCACACAGAAATGTGAGGAAAATGTCGGTTTTTTGACAATTTTTTAGGTTTGCAAGGGATTCACTCGATCCTGAATTCCCCTAGGTATCTAGTTTTCAAAAATGTATAGGTTTGCTTAGTTTCCCTAGGTGCCGGCAGCGCTAGGGTTAAAAAACTACAGCTAGGCAATTTGCCAAAAAAGTCATTTTTTACTGTGAAATTGTGGTGATTGCATGTTGCGTTTTGTGCCTTTTACTGTTGCAGGCACTAGGCCAGCCCACAAAATTGAGGTACCATTTTTCTTGGAAGACTTTGGGGAATGCGGGATGGGTGGTGGAAATTTATGGATCTACGCAGATTCCAGATTTTTCCGCAACAGAAATGTGAGGAAAATGTGTTTTTTTGACAATTATTTAGGATTGCAAGGGATTCTGGGTATCAGAACCTGGTGGGAGCCAGTAAAATCACCCCATCATTGATTCCTCTGGGTGTCTATTTTTCAAACACATATAGGTTTGATAGGTTTCCCTAGGTGCCGGCAGAGCTAGGGTTCAAAAACTACAGCTAGGCACTTTGCCAAAAAAGGGTCATTTTTCACTGTGAAATTGTGGTCTGTCCACGTTGAGTTTTGTGCCATTTCCTGTCGCGGGCACTAGGCATACCCACACAAATAAGGTACCATTTTTCTCGTAGGACTTTGGAAAATGCGGGGTGGATGGAAATTTGTGGATCCACGTAGATTCCAGAACTTTCCACCACAGAAATGTGAGACAAATGTGCTTTTTTGGACAATTTTTAGGTTTGCAAGGGATTCTGGGTAACAGAACCTTGTGAGAGCGAGTCATGTCACCCCATCTTGGTTTTCTCCGGGTGTCTAGTTTTGAAAAATGTATACGTTTGCTAGGTTTCCCTAGGTGCCGGCAGAGCTAGGTTTCAAAAACTACAGCGAGGCACTTTGCAAAAAAAGGGTAATTTTTTATTGTGAAAATGCGGCGTATTCATGTTGCGTTTGAGCCGTTGCCTGTCGTGAGCACTATGCCTATCCACACAAGTGATATATTAAGTAACAAGAGTGACCCACACGTCCTTGTGAGCTGGGTAAGTACAAAGGTACAAAAAACAATGTTCACAAGGAACTAATTTATCACAAACCATAAACAATCTGCAACTCGAATAGTTGCTCTGACTTAATCCTAGTCCATTATACATTTAATCATTGATGACTCTCCCTTGAGTCGCAGTGTATTTTAATATCAAATTTAGTATATAGCAAACGTATTCAATTTACGCGCAAAAAGACGCTTTCCTTTGCAGCACTTTTTTCCCATTTTTCCCTGAAAACCCAGGATGCTGCTGTATTTTGCTAATTTCTGGGTCCCCTGCAGGAGAATCCACAAACCCTAGGTACCTATAGAATCCCCATGATGGAAATAAAGGACGCAAAATTGGCATGGATACCTAATGTGGTCAAAAAGTTACTGGGGCCTAAGCGCGAACTACTCCAACTAGCCCAAAAAAAAAGCTTGGCACCGGGGGTGGGGTGGGGGGGTTTGAAAGGCCTAGCATCGAAGGGGTCTTACACAACGTGGTTTGCTGGTGACGGCGCAAATCTGCTTGACCTGGAAAGGAGCTTGGACCGGAGTGTTCATGCCCTACCTAAACAAAAAGATGCCAGTTTGAGATCCTACCCATACAATATGATCATTTACTAGTTAAACGTTCATCTCAAACCCCATGCGATGATAGTCACTCCTTCCTGTGTGCCCATAAACCATTCTCTCCCCCAAGAGCGTCTGCGAACCCTGCTATTGTTCAGGCAAGTGACTCCAGCCTGCTGCTGCTGCTCGAGATGCGCGGGTGTTTCTACAGTTTGATCATCTTGCCTAAGGCAAAGTACTAAAATAATTCCAACGAACTGAAATGGGAGAAAACTGTATTAAAATGTCATGTAAGCACGTCTTGATGTGTGGGGCCAGATCTCAGAGTTCATTCTCTGTACCTCGAACAAAAGATGTGATGAACACACGCACACACACACATTCCACTCTTTTTCGCCTCATCTGGCAATGGCTTTCCGGTCCAGCACACACTAGCATCTAATGAGTCAAACTTCCCATTTTCAGACTAATCAGTCGGCTGCACTAATTGCAAATGCAAATATGCAAATTTATATTAATTAATTACTCTGCTAATTAGTTCTGCAGTGTTTTTTAGGGGTAATAAATCACTGTGCAGTGGAAAGGAAACAAGTCCTGTCCCATTTTCCTCCACATAAAAATTTTATGTACCCAAGGAACAAAAAAAAAAAAGGTTGTATACTGTAGTCTGGCAGAAAATGTATTCTGATCTCCGCTTGCGCTGATGAGTCCCCTACCGGAAGGTGCAATTGAGAACCGGGTTTCACATCTTTGGCAAATGCCATCACCGAGGTGCCTGTTAGCAATTTAATTATCACATTATGAGCTTCACAAAAAAGCAACTTTGCTGAGATGCAGCCCGTGACTCGGAGCTCATTCGTTCACACATTTTGTGCAAAACGCTTATTCCAAATAAAAAAGGGCACGAAAGAGTTCATGCGCTTGTATTATCCTGATTCAAGTAGACAGACGATCAATGAAAGAGCAGGCTCTATGCGGAAAATTCCACAACTCTTAAACTTAACTCTATTTCTTTTAAAGCAGTTTCTTTAACATTTCCCGAATTTGAATGCCTTCAAGTAGCATTTAAGACGCCTATGAGCTACATAGAAAGCACGAGATATGTTTCAAGTGAATGGGGCCTCCCTGCTCTGTGTTTCTTTTTTTTTTTTTGGTAGCCTATTGACGTTCTTCTTGGTGACCTTGGGTGATTTGTGGTAACGCCATAATTCCGGTAATTGCAATATCACAACAGCAGTAGTTACACCACTACACATTTATATAGAAATGGGGTTCACATTCCAGATCTATTGATGCAAAATTAGCACCAACATATTGCTGGTGCTAATGTGCACCGATTTCTTGTGCAAGAAAGTGAGTAAAGTTTTGATGTCGAATACCACTTTTCTTTACGTTTAAAAATTTGCGTCAAATAGCACGTTATTTTCAAACCTTCCATACGACTCTGAAGTTCAAACAGATGCTTAGTTAAAGGGAGGTCTTACACTCCGCTCATAAATGTATTTTCGGAAAAATTAGGGAGATGATATGGCGTTAGTGCCAGAGCTGCCGACTTTGGAGCTGGGGAACCGGGTTCGAGTCTGGGCGTCGCCTCACCATTCTGGGCCAATTGTTTATAGATGGCATACAAAGTGCGCTCTCCCCCCCAATGCATGCATTAAAGAGAGGCCCCCCTTCAACAATTAAACTCGGGAGTCTTGCTTGATTTTCTGCAGTGTGCATGTTTATTAAAAATAAGTTCACAGGTCAATTACTTCATTGACCTCCATTTCTTTATTTATAGTCCAAATTATTTTTACATCACAGCATTAAGAAACTCACACTTATATACATATACACTCTTTTACCGCCCATTCTCCAATGGGCATTTGGTATAGCTTCGGGTTGCGCCAGCAGGCCACAACCCAGATAGCCTGCTCTCTTTACGTTAACCCCCTTCCGGTCAACAGTGCCGCAGGTGAATAATGTGCCACCACTTGGGCAACCAGCGGCTTCCGGGGTAGGGCTGGAGAAGCCAAGGCCACCAGCAGGTCAGCCCCAACTCTCCCGCCAGCCCGGAGTCCATGATGATTTAGAAAACCTGTTCAGAGGTAAAAACTGTCACTGGACAAGAAGTTCCCATGGTATTCTTGTCCGGAACCCCGCTACTGCGCCCTGCCTGAAGTCCTAATTTTAGGGATGGGTGGGTGGGTGCCTTCTTCACGCGACGTCCGACTCCTGGGCAGTCAGCGAACAAAGAGGGAGCCCCTAAGATGGACGCAGGCTTTTAAGCCTCGCGCCCTATGACTACTTGCGGGGCGTCAATAAGCCCCGATTCCATTGGCCTTCGCCCACTTTTCACTTCCGGGTCAACTGACCCGGAAGTGAACCTCTGCTGGGTCGGCCCTTTGGCTGCCACTAACGACGCCACTCCCCGAAGGGGGGTGGCGCCTTGCATAGATGGCATACAAAGTGCACTCTCCCCCCCAATGCATGCATTAAAGAGAGGCCCCCCTTCAACAATTAAACTCGGGAGTCTTGCTTGATTTTCTGCAGTGTGCATGTTTATTAAAAATAAGTTCACAGGTCAATTACTTCATTGACCCCCATTTCTTTATTTATAGTCCAAATTATTTTTACATCACAGCATTAAGAAACTCACACTTATATACATATACACTCTTTTACCGCCCATTCTCCAATGGGCATTTGGTTTAGCTTCGGGTTGCGCCAGCAGGCTACAACCCAGATAGCCTGCTCTCTTTACGTTAACCCCCTTCCGGTCAACAGAGCCGCAGGTGAATAATGTGCCACCACTTGGGCAACCAGCGGCTTCCGGGGTAGGGCTGGAGAAGCCAAGGCCACCAGCAGGTCAGCCCCAACTCTCCCGCCAGCCCGGAGTCCATGATGATTTAGAAAACCTGTTCAGAGGTAAAAACTGTCACTGGACAAGAAGTTCCCATGGTATTCTTGTCCGGAACCCCGCTACTGCGCCCTGCCTGAAGTCCTAATTTTAGGGATGGGTGGGTGGGTGCCTTCTTCACGCGACGTTCGACTCCTGGGCGGTCAGCGAACAAAGAGGGAGCCCCTAAGATGGACGCAGGCTTTTAAGCCTCGCGCCCTATGACTACTTCCGGGGCGTCAATAAGCCCCGATTCCATTGGCCTTCGCCCACTTTTCACTTCCGGGTCAACTGACCCGGAAGTGAACCTCTGCTGGGTCGGCCCTTTGGCTGCCACTAACGACGCCACTCCCCGAAGGGGGGTGGCGCCTTGCATAGGTGGCATACAAAGTGCACTCCCCCCCCCAATGCATGCATTAAAGAGAGGCCCCCCTTCAACAATTAAACTCGGGAGTCTTGCTTGATTTTCTGCACTGTGCATGTTTATTAAAAATAAGTTCACAGGTCAATTACTTCATTGACCTCCATTTCTTTATTTATAGTCCAAATTATTTTTACATCACAGCATTAAGAAACTCACACTTATATACATATACACTCTTTTACCGCCCATTCTCCAATGGGCATTTGGTTTAGCTTCGGGTTGCGCCAGCAGGCCACAACCCAGATTGCCTGCTCTCTTTACGTTAACCCCCTTCGGTCAACAGAGCCGCAGGTGAATAATGTGCCACCACTTGGGCAACCAGCGGCTTCCGGGGTAGGGCTGGAGAAGCCAAGGCCACCAGCAGGTCAGCCCCAACTCTCCCGCCAGCCCGGAGTCCATGATGATTTAGAAAACCTGTTCAGAGGTAAAAACTGTCACTGAACAAGAAGTTCCCGTGGTATTCTTGTCCGGAACCCCGCCACAGGGCAAGGCGCTTACTGGCGGACTCGACCTCCCCCCCCCGCGCTCGAGAGCTTCGGAGATGGCTCCTAAGATTGTTTCTATAAATATCTCAGTGCCCGCCTCTGAAAGGTGCACGCCATCCTCTGCATATAAGTCCGGCCTGGACGTTTGTATCAACTTGTGACGAATAGTCCTAATGCTGGATTTCTGCAGGATTTCTGCCACCGACTGATTTAACCTCTTTATCGATTTATTCACTTCTTTCATGGGTGCGCCCCGGGACCATACCAACCTCAGGATGACTTCGGACCATATTAATATAGCCTCAGGCAAAATATTTTTGACAGCTGCTAGAGTAGAAAACAAGAACTCCTTCACGCCTCTCCTTCCGGCCGGAATCATATCGTTGCCTCCACAGTGCAACACGAATACATCTGGATAAGGCCTGCCCCTGGCCAAGGCCGCCTTTAAATCCTTCGGGACGTCAGCTAGGAGCTGCCCGCCTATCCCCACCCAATGATGATCACATCCTTGCACCATGTGCACCCTTTTTTCGAGCGTCTCTTTGAAGATCACCCCCGCCCTGCGAATGAAGGAGTGGCCGCACCAACAAATTTGGATTCTCTTAGGGGAGGTACCTATAGTAAACATTAAGAGACACTGTAAGAACGGTCTTAGGCAGAAGGGGCGGAAAAGTAATGATAAAGACTGTTAAACTAATTGCGGGTGGACATAACGTTCGTAACATGCGGATTTCCAACGACCCAATCTCTTAATCGCCTGTTCGGGCAGCCCCAGCCCAGCAGCTGTTGTTGCTGCACCAATCCGAAAAGAATGGGATATAAAGTCGGTCGGGTCAACCCCGATCTTAGCCAAGGTCTTTTTTACCACCCTTGTAAACTGGAACCTGGTGAGGGGCAGACCATTCCTGTGAACCAGTACTCTATCATCAGCCCCTTGAGGTCTGGCTTGCATGAACTCCCTCATCAAGTTAACTGGACAGAAAGACTCCCCCTCTACTCTACCCAATTCTAACCAAGCCCCTCTACCTAAAGGGTCCGTTTTCGACCTACGAACTCTGAGTCTCAGGACATCTACTGACTCTATTATGTCTGAACACCTTAGGCCTCCCTCCCTATCTGTTTTAGATGCCGGGAGTAATTCAGAGATTCGTAGTGCTCCACAAAAGGCTAGAACGTAGGCCACCCTAAATAATTGGGTCTCATATGGGGAAAAACAAACGAGCGGCAACGTGTCCAAGATTTTTACCAACTTCCCTACATCTATAGGCCTTCTGGAGTCCTTTGCCCCAGGCGTCAAGCGCTCCCAACCCCTCACCGCTCTTCTTACCCTCTGGTCCTTCGTTGGGTCTGTAACTCCCTGCAACCCTGCATAGAATGCCAGTGCTGATAATTGCCTCTTCATGAATGCCACTGATTTCCCCTTCTCTTTCTGCTGTACTATGAATCCTAACATGCTCTGAGGCACAAAAGCATCCACCAGGCCCGCTCCCTTTAAGTATGTCATATAACATTCCCAAGACTTTTGATACATACACTTAGTCTTGGGGGCCAAGGATGCTGCTATCAACTCGGAGGCAGTGGGGCACCAAACTTCCATAGCTCCGCTGGGAAAGCTGTCATTGTCGTCTCTGCTTGCGGCCAAAGTGCACGGAATTCTGTCAACTTAAAACGAGATAACGCATCAGCCGCTTTATTCTCAACACCAGGAACATGCCTCGCAGTGAAATGGACATTGTGGCTCAGGCATTGCAATATTAGATCTTTTAAAAGACGGAGCACCCATGTGCAGGTTGCTCTCTGGTTATTGATCACCATCACTACTGACATGCTGTCTGACCAAAATACAATGTGCCTGTTTGAGAGCCTATCCCCCCACAAGTGCAATGCCACCACTATGGGGAACAATTCTAGGAAAGAAACGTTACGGGTCAGACCTCGTTCTACCCATTCATCTGGCCAGTGCTGCATGTACCACTTATTGCCCAAAATCGCTCCAAAACCAATACTTCCTGCAGCATCAGTGAACAGCTCAAGATCGGCATTTGAGGTGCTGGCTGACCGCCACAACACCGTGCCATTGAATTCCTGCAAGAAACACTTCCAAATCAATAAGTCCTTTCTCACATCAGCTGATAACCTCACTCTGTGGTGCTTTGCACGCAGCCCAGACATTGCCCTTGCTATACTCCTGGAGAAATCCCTGCCCATTGGTATGACCCGCAAGGCAAAGTTCAGTTGGCCCAAAAGGACGTGTAACGTTACTTTCTTTGCTCCTAGGCAGCTATCAATTGCAGCCATGAAGGCATCTACTTTTGTCTTTGGCAACCTGCACACACCTGTTCTGGTATCGATTTCAATGCCCAAAAATGTCAGACATGTAGTTGGGCCTTCTGTTTTTTCCGCCGCCAATGGCACCCCCAGCGCTCCAGCCAGGTGCTGGAAGCCCAGCAGAGCCTTCCTGCATGACTGGGAACACTTAGGGCCCATGAATAAAAAGTCATCCAAGTAGTGTACCACTGCATGGGATTTGTCTGAGGTCAGGAATTGCTCCACCGCCCATTCTAAGAACCTGGCAAAAGTCTCAAACTGCACAAGCAATAGAACATCCCATGGGCATACACAAGTCTATGAAGTAGTTATCATCAAAAGTGAAACCCAACAACCTGGTATCTTCTGGGTGAACAGGAAGTAACCTGAACGCTGACTCAATATCGGCTTTGGCCATTAAGGCTCCCTCACCCAGCGCCTGCAATTTTTCAATGGCTGTGTCGAACGTTGTATAGCGCACCGTGCACAGTTCTGGGTCTAGCTTATCATTGACAGATAGGCCTGAGGGGCTTGATAGATTATGTATCAGGCGGAATTTACCCACCTCTTTTTTAGGAACTAATCCTAACGGTGAGCAGACCAGATCAGGGTTAGGTAGATTTTTGAAAGGACCCACAACCCGCCCCAAGGAGACTTCTTTCATGATCTTGTTTCGCGCTGCCTCCATGTTCTGAAGCACTGAGCTTTGATTGCGAGGTGGGACATTAGTGGGGGATGCTGAAGACGGGATACGGAAACCAAATGTAAAGCCGTGAAGCAGGAATTGAGCCTCCTCAAGCTTGTCATACTTACTAAGGAGGTGTGTCAGGACATGACGTTTAATGGGAGTTGGGAGGCTTATCGGATGTTTTAGGTGGCTTTCCTTTTGGGATGGTATGGGTGGACTGTTCTTTGGGATTTCCAGTTTTCTTGAAACATCTGATTTCTGGATGGGATGTTCCCCCGCAGTACGAACAGCAATGTTTGAACCTGCAAGAGGTCCCCCTAGTACACTCATTTCTGTTAAACTGCCAGCAGGCCTGTTTTTTATCACCGACTCCTTTGTCATTCCGAAAGGACTGAGTCTGAGCAGGGGAACTAGTCTTAGACGTTGAGGGTGAAGAATAAAAGACTGTGTGCCATAGATTGATCTCCCGTTGGTCCCATGATATACCTGGGTGGACTGCTTTCATTTGTCTGAACATTTTATCATATTTTAACCACCCCAGGCCTGGAAACTCAGTTGCAGCACCATGTATCAGAGATATATAACTCATCATTTGAGGACCCAACACGGGATATTTTTCCAGTATAACTGCGGCATAAATGGCAAATCCCGTTATCCAATTTTTCATGGACCACTCTACCCATGACTTCTTTTGATTATATTCGCCCTCTTTCCCACCTCTGGACTTCCCTGACGCCACCCCTGCATTAATGAGTTCAAACACGTCCACATATTCACCTCTGAGTATCTTTTCTTTTATATCTGCTGGAACGTGCCAGGTGATCCCCGTAGATGGCGATAGGGTCATTTAGGATGAACCAAACATTAATGGGCTGAATGCCAACATTGGGTGACCTGTCGGTTGCCCCCCAGCCCCCCCTTGTATCTGGCTGTTAGGAGACACAGACAAATCAACAGCGGTGTTAGCTATTGGGGCCTGTGGTGGACACCCTAAATTCGAGTAAGCATTCATCATTACAGGCCCCCCACTTGTCGGGTATGTCATGGTGGGGATCATCGAGCTTATAGGGCCATTACCAATTGCTTGCCCATGAGAACCATATAATTGCATCCCTAGTAACTGTGCGACCCCTCCGGGTTGTACCCACACTTGCGACACTCCGCTACCTGTTTGCGCCACTACTGGCGGTAACGTACCCTGTGAACAGGGCACCCCCACATAAGTGACAGGGTTCCCTCCTATTTGTGTCGGCTTAGCAGTAACATGCTGTCCCTCCATGCCGTCCTTGTCCTTATCTGCGACTGAATTCAAATCAATTGTCTCTAGCACCTCCTCCTCACCTGGTGATGCTGGTTGGGGCTCTGCCGCCCTGGGCCGCTTGTCTTTTGTTGCATCTTTAAACCTTTCTGGCGTACGCCTCACTCTCTTGCCTCTCCCTCTTTCTTCCTGAGAATTCGCGTCTGCTCTAGCCCCTTCTCGCATGTTCTTTAGCACCCAGTCCACGCCTTTTTCTCTCGTGAACTCCAGCAGCTCCGTAAAAGCGAGGTACTCATCATTTTTGGCTGCGGGCTCTTTGCCCTTCCGTGACTTTGTTGGCGGCATCCTGCACTTAAAGAAAACAAGCGTTAAAATTCTTTAACTGGCATTACATGCATTTGGATAAACCGTGCTCTCCTTTACCCGGACCCCATTCTCTCAGGCGTAGGCCGCCGTGGCTTGAGCTTGCTCCAAATGAATAAGGTTGTGCTTCATGCGCATGCGCTTGCCCCCTGGGTATGATTGCAAAAGAAACCTGACTGCTCATTTACTGCCTTTCTCTCCATAGCCCCATATACTAAATGCAATCCTTCTTATAGATTCATTCCCCCAGCCTTACAATAAATAAAATGGGTTTGTGCCTGATATTTGATAACAGCCCTTGCATAAACATAAATGCCGTTATCCCCTACGAAAAGCCCCCATGTATTAATTAAATAACATTATTATAAATATGACCTTCTCCAAAAAATTGTCCCAATACCTCATCAAGGCGCCTCAACCTTTAAAGCCCATAGATATCTTGTTGGCCCTACTTGAGATCGCCATCCCTGAAATTCTTTGAAGGTGGAGGGGGGGATGCATCTCATCCACTTTGTGCAGAAAAAACGCTTTACCCAGGGACCTCCGCTGTCCGCCATGATACTGATTACTAAGGCGGGTATTGCCGGAGTCCTCATTGTACTTTTACGAATTACCGTGCTGGGCCCCGGATCACAGCGCTCTGTTATTGTTCCATTCAATTCGAAAATAATGTAGTTTAGTAGGGAGCTGAGAGCGCTAAGGGAATCCTAATCGCCGCGTCAGCCACACACCCGTTCCGCTGCCTTCACGTGTGCGCGCGACTCACGATGCTCGCAACACGTTCCTCTCATCAGATTTCAACACGCCCCCCGAGCGATACGCTTCCCCGACTCCGTTCGCTCTCTCAAAATAAATCACTCGCACGCTTTAAAGATATGCATGCATGTCACTTCCAACAACCACGCCACACACTGCACGGCCCGCTAACCTGAATCACGAGTCGGATTGACCCTCGCTGCTCACTTCCACGCGACGGTCCCGTGATGCCTTCTTCACGCGACGTCCGACTCCTGGGCTGTCAGCGAACAAAGAGGGAGCCCCTAAGATGGACGCAGGCTTTTAAGCCTCGCGCCCTATGACTACTTCCGGGGCGTCAATAAGCCCCGATTCCATTGGCCTTCGCCCACTTTTCACTTCCGGGTCGGCTGACCCGGAAGTGAACCTCTGCTGGGTCGACCCTTTGGCTGCCACTAACGACGCCACTCCCCGAAGGGGGGTGGTGCCTTGCAATCTCCCGTGCCTACCAGCAGTGAATGTATCCTTATATGATATAACTGGCGCTCATGTAAAGCCTCCTGGACCTTCGGTTTGCGCTATAGAAAAACTGCAAAATAAAGTAGCCTGGTACAGGTGCTTTCAGTCGCGTATGGTGAGGTGTCTGTCGGATTGCATACAGACCTCTCTCTGTTTAAAAAATGCTAGAAATGTTGATTATTTTACAACACATTGCTTTAGATTCAGTATTCCTACCAATCCGCTCCCATTCTACCGCCCACGCCCCCCCTCATGCACCCTGCTGGGCCTATAATGTATAACATTCTATGCCAGTTTGATTTTTGGGAAATCTGAAGCTCCTTCACTTCCCCCAATCTTACTGACCAGGCTACGCCCACGGGTTCACATGCTGCACAATACCCCTTCCCAGAGCAAGAGAGTGTGCAATACCCAAATATGTCATGTGCTCGGTCCCGGAAGCCTTTTCCCATGCCAAGTTTATTTATTTATGATTTTTGAACTCAGAAGAGATCCACATAAAGACAAAAACCAAGATAAAACGTACAATCTCGGACCATAGAACATGATATACAAATACACAAAATATTAAAATTTGTCCAATAAAATCCATGTTAATAATCATAGCAACCATATAAAGTTAATACATGTCTAAAAAACATTTTTTTTAAAGTTAATAATCCTGTGACAAAACATTTCATTAGGTGGATTATAGATAGCGTCTGAAAATGCGGAGGCAGACAGAATGGATAGTTGTAAGCAAATCGGCCTCATCCACTTACGTCGATGAGGTAGAAGAGCAGGACATATAAAGAGCACGTGGGTAACATCCTGAAAAGAATTATTACACAAATTACAGACCGGGGAGGACCCGTACCATTTGAACAATATATTATGTAATGCCTTTACAAAACACTGATCTGCCGGTAGAAGATTTAAAAAACTTTCGTTGAGCTGAAAACTATGATGGGATTTTAGAAACTAAATGGGCAGAAGCCACTGTCAAGGATGTGAATTTGCAAAAGGTTTGTAATTGGACTAATAATGCATTGTCTTCCAAATGTGAGTTGAGTACCGAATGCAGTCTTTTGGGAATTGAGAAATGAGCCGTCATTTGAGGATGGAAAGGTGTTTCGAGCTGGGAGAGCTATCCAAACTGATTCCTTAAAGGATAACATTCTAGATTTGTGCCATGAAGGACATTTTTGGATCACCAAAACGAAGTCCAGAGTAAAGCAAATTTATTGATTGCCTGGCATTGCTCAAGCAGTTGAGGGCAGTGAGAAATGTTATTCTCTGCAATAATTCAGAAAAAAATCTGAGAACATTCAAACCTCAACTGTGTCCTGACATGCCTTGGGAAAGAATTGGCTGGAACATTCTAGGTCCCATACATGAAGGCGATTCCTCAAAGTATTTGATAGTATTATTTGATCATTTTGCAAAGTGGCCTGAAATCGAAATAGTACCTAGAGCTGATACAGACGCCATAGTTTATTTTCTAGGCATAGTGTTTTTAAGAGAGGGAGTGCCCAAAACCATTTTGACTGACAATGGTCCGCAATTCCGCAATTTTGTTCAGAAGTGCAGGTCTTTTTAAAAGCGAAATGGGATTATGCATAAAGCCAACTTCGTTTGCCATCCAGCTGGAAATGGAGCTGCAGAATGCTTCAAAAGAGTGTAAAGGAATCTGTTCAATTAGCCAAGGAAGGGAAAATATCATGTTTCAAGGAAGTATGGCGCTCAGTGTGGGCATATAGGGTCACTCTTTGCAATTTCACAGGTTTTATTCCTTTTTAACTCTTCAGAGGCAGGCTCCCAGGGATGAAGTATTGTGGAAATTGGATGCATCATTCCAGAAGGAGCGAATGGATTCCATTCTTAGTCAAGGGGTGAGTGGAAAAATCACAGGCTAAATGTAAGCAAGATTATGACGGAAAGAATGCTTGTAAGAACGTTGTTGTACAAATAGGTGACAGTAAGAATCAAGAAACCAGGAATCTACAAAAAATGTGAAGGTAGCTTTTCCAAACTTTGAGAGTGGTCAATGTTTTGTGCAATTCCATGTAATTAAGTGATGGAAAAATCTGGCATATGAGAGAAGTTTCCTTATGCAAAGGACAAAAGGAGTTTCCTAATAGCGGGTTGGTCACTAATGGCAGAAATTTGTCAGATTGGTTGTTAAATGAGCCTAGCACAGAAGGTTTAATTAACAGTAATGGTGGCAACATCAGTCAGAATGTAAGAGAACTCGCCAAAGCAAGCAGTGATTGTGTTTGTGTCCCATCCATTTTGTCAAGGGTTAATGGCAAAGATCAGGGTGATTTTGTGCAGAATAAGGAGTACTATTTTCCATCCACTCCTGATAATTGTGGTATGAAAAGAGGGAGGTTTGGTCACACCCTCAGAACACTCAAGAGGTTTCATGATTTTGTGTGCAAAGGAGCTTTTAGGGTAACATGGGGGCATATGTAGGTAGGTTTTTTCCGATCGCAAACACTGCGATTCGCAGATTCCCGGGTGTATGCGATTGCAAAAGCGAGTGTTCCGATGCAGGTAAATATTTTGTCTCGCAAAAATGAGAGTTGCAAAGTTAGCGATTAGCAATTCTGTGTGGCAAGAATTCTGCGAATCGAATTGCGAATTTGCAAGGTGCGTGTCAGTATTTGCGCAAACCGCCAATATTGTTAACACAAATTGCTATTTTACAATTTGAGATGTAGCAAAAATTTGCCATTAGCGATTTCACGAAATTCGCATTTTTGCACTTCTCTAATACCACCAACTCTGACCAGGTGGTAACCAGGTGCAACCTATTTAAACAGGCCCAGAATGCCACTGGGGCTTCTCACAATGGCTGGCCTGTATGTGATAGCCAGGAGGCTGCGAATCCGAGAGGCTGAACAGAGAAGGAGACACCAGGAAAGGATCTACAGAGCACGCATCACCCTTTTCCAGAGGACCGAGGCGGACATCCATGTGCACTACAGGCTGCACCCAGACAGTATCCTGGAGTTGATAGAGGAGCTAACACCCATACTTGAGCACCCCACATACAGGGCACACACCATTTCCACTCACATACAGGTTTTGTGCTCACTGCACCTCCTAGCATCAGAGAGTTTTCAGGGGGTAATAGCAGGAGGGGTCTCCTGAAGTGCACTTTTGTGTTTCTTCCACGCTTTCCTTGATGCTATGATTCAGAGGATGCATCACCACATACAATTCCCTAACACACAGCAGGCACTTTACCAGACCAAAAGGTTTTATGCCCCTTTAACTTCCCGTTTTCTCACGGGCGACGGATAGCCTGGGACTTAACCCGTAAACTAATCCTGACTGACTAGGAGCAGGGACCGAACGCGGAATAAAGCCTAACATGTGAGTAAAAGCATGTCAGGTTCTCTGACAAGCGTGGCGAGAGAGGAATAAGTTACGGTCCGTTCCACTCGCTCGAGACAGCAAGCATGCTTATTCGATTATATCAGCTCCTTGTACTAAATGCATCTGTCTTTGGCTAAGTACTATGTCAACTACAAGGGTGTCCTGTCTTGTTCTCACGAACCATGGTATTTTTTATTTTAGGTCACGCCTTAACAATGGTTCCGTTTGTGGGACCCGAACACACCGGCAATCTGGGTGTTCCCATGTAGGCTTCACTAATATGAATATAACGAGTTGACGATACGTCTTGTACTGTCGGTTTTTTATTTTGATGTGTTCCTTTAAAAAGCTGACTTTTGCCTAATCAGTTCCCGTTTTGACATGCGAATTACCCATAACTAGGTGGGTGCCCATAGGGCGACTAAACGTTGTTTTTCAATAGACGAATATGCACATGAAAAAAGAAAAAAGATTCGTACCACCATGTTAATAATGACTACTTTGAAATGCTTAACTCAGGAAAAGAATCCAATTGATAATTTCCTTTTTAATATAACAATCTGTGCGGTTTTAATGATTTAATGATTTGTCAGATTGGTTGTTAAATGAGCCATATGTGCTATATTGTATGATCTGTATGCTATGCTATGACACAAGATTTGGTTATAAGCATTTTGTATATAAAAAATTATTTTATCAGAACTTAAAGAAGAACTTCTGCTCCTGGAGTATTGAACTCCCTGTACCTTGGATATTACAAAAATTGGGAACTATAATTATATATCCCATATATGTGAAATTAGGTATGATTACTTTATATTGTTTATTATGCTGTCACTCTCTGGTCATGTCTTACCACATCATCTTGGTCTGGCATTTTTGGCTACTTTCCGGGTTGCTAAAAAGAACATTGAACATCGAGACATTTCCTAAAGCGCACTCCTTACTCTATTGCTCTAAAATCACTTGATCCATCCTTTTAGGGTTTGCACTTTTCTTTGCACTTCCTGACTATTGCTTTGACTCACTACAATGTAAGTTATAATCAACAGACTTGAGGCACGACACACTGTCACTTCACGGTTTAGATAAGGCCTTTACGCTGAGACATCAAAAAATATTCCAATAACTTTTCCACTCTAGGTGACTTTCTCTTTCCTCTTGGGGTCAACTGCTATCTCATCTCACATCTAAACAATCTATTCATCTTCCCCTACAGCCTTGAGAAAGCCCCGGCGCAACTCGCCAAGAGGGGGCGAAATACGTGTCGGCTGTCCATGTTCCACAAAAAATAATAAAGATGTTACTCTGCAACTAGAAATAGTCCTGTCCTCTGTATACAGACTTGAAAGAACGGATATTATTCCTGATAAGAATCTTTGTGATCTTCTATGGAGTACACACTCATCACTTCTCAAACCTGTATTTCTACATGAAGCCCAAGAGGTCCAGAGCTTCGCGTTTGTCTCCTTTCTCCTATAAAAAGCTGCTTATCAAAGCGTTGTTTAAGCCTTAGAATACTTGGACCTTTTCCACCTTGCCGGCACTTTACCAGACCAAACAAGATTTTTACCAAATAGCACAATTCCCCCACATGATTGGCTGCGTAGACGGAACCATGTCGCACTGACCCCCCCATAACACAATGAATATGTGTTTAGAAACAGAAAATCCTCTCATTCCTTGTACATCCAGGTAGTCTGCAATGCTAAACATGTAATCACAGATATTGTAGCAAAATTCCCAGGAACCACACACGATTCCTCCATTTTCCGACACTGTGGTTTACATCGCAGACTCACAAATGGCGAGTTTGGAGAGGGATACCTGCTAGGTAATTACAAGGCGCAAACACACACAAGTAGGGAAGGTCTGAACCGGCAGGTTAGTACTTAACATCAGCCTACTTTTGCCCTGCAGGGGACAGTGCATATGCTGTGCGTGACTACATCCTCACACCCTACCTCAATCCAGCCACAGCAGCAGAGCGGAGGTACAACAGTGCCCACAGAGCCACAAGATGCACCATTGAGAGGATCTTCGGAATCCTAAAGAGCCGTTTCCGATACCTCCATAAGAGTGGAGGTACCCTACAGTACAGCCCAGAGATGTGTTGCAAAATTGTGGTGGCCTGCGCAATGCTACACAACAACCCTACCAAAAAGGGCACCCCAGTGGATCTGACAGATGCAGACACATCAGATGAGGAGGATCCAGCTCCCCAACGTAGACATGTAGGTGGTGCCGGGGCAGCTGCCGGGTGCCTGAAATGTGATGACATCACACAGAACTACTTCTAGGTGAGAAATGAGTACACAAAGCCAAATGATGATGTTAAAAAAAATATATTTATTCCCTTAACAGCAGGATTACTAATGTCACACAGCGTGACTGTAATTGAATGAAATGAAATGAAATGAAATGAATGAAATGAAATGAAATGAAATGAAAACGGGATTTCTAGAGCGCATGGCTGCCCGGGGGCGTCCCAGCGCTGGGATTGTACTCGCCATTGAGGGGGGAAGCAAAAAAACGGGAAGGGAATAGGCAAATTATTGTGGGAACAGGTGGGTTTTGAGAAGCTTGCGAAATTTGTTGTGATTCGTTTCTGCTCGAAGATGGATGGGTAGGGCGTTCCACAGTATTGCTGCTGCAACTGAGAAACGACGTCCTCCAGTACGGGCTTTCCTAATTTTATGTACTGTGGCCAAGTTGCCATGGGAGGAACGCAGAGATCTGTTGGGTTTATATGGGAAGAGCCTAGTTTTATGCAACGGGGGACCCTGATCTTGTAGAGCTTTGTGTGTTATACATAATGCCTTGAATTTGACCCTTTCACGGATTGGGAGCCAGTGAAGGGTCTTCAATGCAGGTTTAGCTGATGTTCTGCGGGAGGTGCCTGTCAGGAGCCTAGCAGCGGCATTTTGAGTTCTCTGCAAGATGTTCAGGGTTGCTTCAGGGGCTGCCAGGAAAAGGGCATTGCCATAGTCTAGCCTCGATGATATCAGCCCTTGTATTAGGAGCTTTTGAGAGGGGGCAGGGAGCAGGGGGAGAATTTTCCTGGCAGAGCGAAGTAGGCCTACGCAGGTACCTGCGGTTTTTTTTGCCTGGGTTTTAAGAGAAAGGTCCTGTTCTAACCAGAAACCCAGACTTTTGAGCTCCGGCTTGGGTTGGGGAAGGGTCCCTAGGCAAGAGGGCCACATTGCGCTGGGGAGGAGTGATGTTTGTGGTCCCAGTAGCATGAGCTCGGTTTTAGAGCCGTTCAGTTTCAGTAATTATGTTGGTTGCACATGTTGATGTCACAGCGCCATCATTGTTCAGAGTCACAAAGTCCATATGGCATGTGTTGCCTCACAAGATGCCATAGGTGCATGCTGCCCCTTCATCTCCAGCGTCCACGCCCTGTAGCCCCTCTTTCGGGCTGCGCACTGGCCTCACTGCTCTCTTCCCCTGCTCTGTCCTGACGCCGACTATGGCATCTTTCAGCAGGAATTGGAGGAGTTGGAGCGCTCCTGCTGGACTGGCCATCCATGTCCAAGCTGCCCAGTGTCCCAATGCCACTGGTGGCTAAAGCACACATTTGGTCAACCGCATGCGTGACCTGCACCAGGCTCCTACCCATATCCTGGCAGCAGTGTGCCATTTTGTGTTGCATGCTAACACATCTTCTAGCTAGCAGGGAGATGGCGGTGGATTGGCGGTTCACAGCCCTAGTGAAGAGTTACAGGTGGGTGTTTAGGCAGTGTTGTTCTCTGCGCCTGGCCAGCCTGTCTCTTCTGATCTCCCTACAAAGAGCCTCCAAAGCTCCAGACATAGTATTCACCCCGAGCCGCAACTCTGACATATGGCGGTTGTGTGTGGCTAATTGCGTGGTATTGACAAAATTCCTTTGCCATGCGGGCGCTGTGCACGTAACATGCTGCCCTCCAAGCCTGCAAACACCGTGTCTGTTTCGGAGAGGCATTGCTGGTGGTGGCCCGTGCCCTGCGTCTGGCACCACCGCCGTTTGCGGTTTGTGCCCTGGACTGTGGTGTGTTCTGCCTTGGGACTTGGCTTGGACCTGTCTGTTGACTCTGACGCCATCAGTGGCAGTGGCTGAACAATTGTACGCCATTTGGGTGGTGCTGATTGTGTTTCTCTTGTTGCACCATGCTCCTCCTGCCCTGCCACGTCCACAGTTGTAGCTGTCTCCACCCCTTCAGCCACTGTATCCTGTGTTGTTGGGGGTGCTGTAAAATTAAATGCACACATTAGTTGTGTCATGTTTATGTTTTTTCAACATTAAAGTTTGTTATACAACTAATCACATGACTACTACTTGTCTGTTTTGCACATTGCAAGTATGATTCCTCCCTATGTACCCTTTGTATGTGTCGCAGGACCAAGTATCAGTGCATGGGACTACATTTCACATAATGCAATTCTTGGTGAGCTGGTACACATGTACTAGATTTCTACTCAGGAATGGGTGTTTGGGGCTGTGAGTGGGATGGATATGTTTTGGGGATATTGGCATGCATCTTACCTTATCTGGTGTCGGTATTTTCTGAGCTGTCCAGATCAGCCATGCCCGTCACAGACTCTGGCATAAGTTTGCCCTCCACCAACTCCTCCAGGGGCATCGGCTCTGGTGCAGTAGAGGTCCCACCTCCAGTCGTGTTTGCCTCTGCTAATCTGGTGGCCACCCTCTCCTTGGATCTTTGCCTCATGTCATACCACCGCTTGCGTAAGTCATCAATTGAGCGGTGGGTTACGCCAATCGCGTTTACTTTCTCTTGCATGTCGTTCTAGATTCTCCTCTTCCTGGCCTCTAGAACACGGAGTGAGCTCTTTCCAAACAGGAGGTCATGTTGCCTCACAACTTCCTCTATTAGCACCTCAAGCTCCCTCTCAGAGAACTTTTGTTTCCTCTTTCTGCTGTGTTCCTCTGGCTGCTTATCACCTCCCTGAGAATCCATTTCAGCTTCTTGTAAATGCAGAGTCAAAAGCACACTCCCTCCTCACAGTCTCTCAGGCAGCAACTGACTCAGACACAGGTGCTGGCACAATCAGGTGCAGCATTAGCAAGCACACTTCCTGGTTGTGATGTCATCATTCTGCACCTGAATTGCTATTTTCCGTTTTTGCGATTCCTTATTAGCGATTTCGCTATTAAGGAATCGCTGTTTGAGTAATAGCTTTTTAATTCCGCAAATTTTTGGTAATCAGTATTTTTTTGCAATTTTTTACATAAATCGTGTTTTGCAATTCCAAAAATGCGATTTGTAGAAAATTGCATTTTTTCGGAGTCGCAAAACAAATTTTACCGACATATGCCCCATGGTTTTTTGCTTGAATTTTATTATCATTGCTATCGCTTTGTTTTATATTGTATTATCTTTTATCTTCCACACAAGCATAGATACTGTTCTTTTTTGTAATCCTATTTGTTTCAATTTAATTTTTAGCAAATTTAGGTTGTAATCTTTATTTTTAAAGGGGAAGATGTGTTGTATATACTTTCACTGTTTGGTTTTTTTATCTTAAGATGCCCTACTCTGGAATCCGTACCAGAGTAGGGTAGAATGAGAATGTTATGACGTAGTAGAATGGCATGGGGGAACAATGAGGGGAGCTGCCTCACGGACTGGACGTGTACCGGTTGGCTCCCGATTTGCTGGGGAATTCATACAATAAACTATGGTTGTCTTTAATACAGTTACCAGTAGCACCAATGGAATAACATACCTGGAGGTTACCCAATATAAAAAAATAACCGAAGAAGATCCAGGTTCAAAGATGATCCAAAATTCAAAGAACAAAAATGAATTCACTTGAGGGGGGGATGAACCATTCAAAACCCTTCGACTTTGACTGTATGTTTTTGACTAGATTTGGCATCGACAGTACACTGAAACAAGAAATGACCAACTCATCTAGTGTTAAGAATCCTTATGAAGTCACAATAAAGGGAGGTTTTCTTGGACTGGTCAACAACACAGAATGCTTTTCAATATGGAAATGGCTGTTGGGAGACTATTGGTAAGTTTTTCCAGCAGAGTCCATCTACATAGCCCTCAAAACAAACCGCAGTACAGTAAGGGTATGCACAGATATGATTCCTTTGCATGGGGGTGCCATAAGAACAAAAATTGCACCTCATTAATGAGGCCCATCATAGTCCAAGTCCGTCTGGGATTTCTTGTATTTCCATTCAGAGGAACCATTTTCTATACGTTTGGGGTAGACTGTTGGTGTTAGGAATGGATCAAAACTGATTTGCATTTGAATGACCTTCTGTAATTTCAGAATAAGCCAAAAGTTCAGTGGTATGGAATTACTCCAGAGTAATTCAAGCAGTTCCATTTCTCACTTTTGTAGCTTACTATATCACTTAAACGTGGCCCAATGTACACAAAGCAACATAACCAAACTAAATTAAATTAGACATTATAGTGTAGTATTGTTCAGTCGTGTCTAAACGAGCCACTGGCTGAGAATGACTCCACTAAAGGAGACGTCTAACTTTCTTGAGGTTCAACTACCTCCAACTACTTACAATGTCTCCAAATTAACAAAATTGTCTTTATTCATTCAGTCTCAGCTGTTCACACTATATGCTCATAACTTTAGAATAGTTTGTAATATTTTAGATTTGTAGCTCATCTGTGTGAGGAGCTGGCCTGGAATATGATGTCCACTTATGTAAGTGGGCACCTTGCACCAGTCCAGACAACCCTTATGGTGTTTTATTAGGTCTTAAACAACCTTAGAAAGCTCTCTAAGTGGTGGTTGTGTAGAGCAGCCTTCAGGCTTAGTCCAGAAGGAGTGTAAAGCAGCTTGTTTCTTCAGAATGCAATCTTCTATGTATATATTAAGTGGAAAAGAACCACACAAGGTATTTATAAAAATATGTATTTGTTTTATAATACTCTCTAACACCTACAAATATCTCCTATCCGGTGTATATACAATGCACATAATACTTTGCGAAGAAATACAGTAAATAGCACAGAATACACAGTAGACCCCGAGAGGACCAAACCATATACTAAGAAAGTGGTATAAAAACCACGACCCAAGTCAGGACAATGTCAAGAGGACGCAGAAGTGCCGGGGACCCAAGGAACCCCCAAGATGAGAGACTAGGAGCCCCATGGAGATCATGTGCAGTGTGGGAACACGGCCATGTTCTCCGTACAAATCTATGTGTATGTCGTGGTTGGATTTTTAAAGATTAAAGACCCTTCCCAGGGGTCCTTGAGGAAACCCCGTGGAAGACAGAAAGTTGGAGAGCCACCCCACCCGTGGATACCCTAGTACCCACATTGCCTTCAATAGGGAAGCTGGGTGCTGAAGGACTGGGCTATTCTTAAGGCCCAGCGGTGCCAGGGGACAACACCTGAAACCTTCGTGGGTTACCTGTTCCGGCGTACAAATGACAGAGACACGGGACACTTCCTTCGGCGTCAAAGACCAAGGTTTATTTACTGCAGGGAACACAGAAGTCACAAGAAGTACAACTCATGTAGGTTCTAGGAGACTGCTTCCAATTGCAACTGTGGATCGCTCCTTTTATACATATTTCTGTCATAGCACAACATGGCGAACAAAAGGTTACAACTTAGTTCCCACAGTAAACTTCAAAAGGGCTGCTTTCATGTATTCAGGGTCCCGGAACATAATTACAGTAGCATCGCCGGTTCCCAACTGTAAAAGTACATTATCCCACCATTAGTACATTCCATTCCGGCTGTAAACGAGTTAAGGAAGAGTCAGAAACAGGTGCAAGAGAAGACAAAGATAGTCAACAGATTGAAAAGAGTGTAAGGGGGTGATATCGGAAACACGATTGCAGGATCAAAGGAGACATGCCTAATGAATGCACAGCTGAAACAATAAACCGGCACGGCAAGATGAGCCTCAAGCGGGGCCATCTGCCTTGCAGTAGCATCCCCCTCGTCATAAAGACACCCTCAAAGGAACACGTGTCTTCCGCAAGAGCTTGGGAATCCCAGGGTCACGAAGCGGACAGTGTCCGTTCGCTGGCTACTTGAGGGCAAGAGACAAAATGGCTGCTGTATCTAAAATGGAACCCGTGGGTTCAGATGAAGAAACCCACGAAACGGACGAACGGTTTAGGTCAGCATAGCGAAAACGCGTACACCCACTAAACTCGTCATTTGCGGTTCATAGATACCAAACTCGTCCATATTCGAGCGAGTAAAAAACATTACTTTAATTGTCACGGAACCTCAGACGCTCCTTTTGCCCTCATGTAGGCAAGCACTAGTCGATATCAGAATCGATCTCGATATTCATCAGACCATCCAGATGTTGCTGCAACATCATTCTATCCATCAATGCTTCCGTGGTAACAGATGGCCGTCTTATACACGTCGTAGCACAGAGGCCACATAAGGCAGGACCACACTGTACACAAAGACAACACGTGAACAGAAATGCTACAACAACCCCAATGCTCATCAGAATCTTCCAACCCCACGTCGACATCAGGCCCCAAAACCATCCTAGTAGCGTCCAATCACCTACGTCCACATGTATGGACTCGGAGATCTTATGCAACTTCGAGATGGCTTGATAGACAGTTGGAGCGTTATCAGGGATGAAAATGCAGCAACTCGAATGGATCACCTTACATACACCACCTCTATCTGCAAGGACAACGTCTAAAACCATACGGTTTTGAAACGTCATAAGCCTGTCCGCCTGAAGCTCTGCTGTCAGATTACCAAGGGCACTTGCAGTGATATTAGCAGTCGATTCCACCACTCGAGTCAACTGTCTCAGGTTCCTCCTATTGATCATAGGTCCCCAAAACGTCAAGAAACCCTTAAAGAAGTCTCCTGCTTCTTGACCGGCAGTGTCTTCTTCGCTAATCACGCCTCTCACAACTCTAGTCTTGTGATAATCCGACCCAACTGTAAAGGTCGGCGGCAACAGATTCGCAATATAACAGGTGCCTGAGAAGTCACGAGGCAACCATGTATATGCGCGGTCGTAACATACAAAGTATGTACCCTTGGCAGTCAAAAGAACAGGGGAAGAGGCCGTTGGTAAAACATACGTTTCAGTACAGGCACTCCTCCCGAGCTGAGCTCGCGGACTTCGGCCAAGACCTTTCAAACAGAAGTTACCAAAATGAGGTACGATCCAGATCGGAGACGAGCTTTTAAGCTGACGATCACCCACTGACATGCTATACTCAGCCTCACTCAGATCTCTGTATGCTCGCACCTCTTCCTCTGGGATGAGCGATGCGTCAAAAATATCTCTATCGGCAATCGCTCTTGCCAAAGGCTTGTGGTACGGGCCAGGACCATGATCTGCAGTGCGTGCCTCTCGATGGGGGTAGGAATCTAGTGCGCTACGAAACATAGTTTGGAATGCTCGAGCTGACCCATGGGAACTATAAGGAAGGGCCAAGTACGGAATTCCCCTATCCATGGTATGTGGCATTAAACCACACACCCAGCTTGTTAGTAGTATTAATCACCAACTGATGTTGATGAAGAAGTTGGACAAAGGAGTTATTCATGAATTCTGCACGTCTAACCTGTTCGTGTTGAGGTAGAGGGTGAAAGGAATGTGGAGAAACAGTGGGAGTAGATTTTGGTTCAGAAGAAGAAGTAGGTAAAGCAGAAGGCAGTAGCGACTGTAGTCCAAAATATACTCCACCCACCAATAACATGGAAACAGTCAAGAACAGCAGGAACACCTGAAACAGAAAGCATTTAGTTCGTACAACCCTGTGCAGTGCTGATCTTTGCGCTAGAGTCTTCTCCACTTCCGACAACTTTGAGAATTCCATCCTCTAAAAACCGTCCGCAACGTTCTTGACGCACTTCGTTCTGAGTAGCGATTATCAATTCCCAGGAGTTCCTAGGAATCTACAAAAGTACCGACCTAGTGTCAGGAACCTGCTAAACAGACGGAAGTACCCGCACGGCCCTACGGTCAACCCGGATGTAAGGTTCTTTAATCAAACATTCATTGGTAATACAAAATCTCCTAGCTGTGGAAAAACACACGTGGAAAAGAACTCAAAAATTAATAGAGGCTGCAATTGTTCATAATGTTCAAAAATGACAATAAGGGGGTAACGTGAATTCCAAAAAAGGGAAAAAGGCAAGAAGGTATTTTATTAGTCCTTGTTGTGAGAACGAAGAAAATATCTGCTTCTTCCAGGACGAGTCTGCTCTTCGAATAATTGTTCAGATTGCGGAACAGAGTCCTGTCGATCAGATGATAGTTCAAGTCTTGAGTTTTCCAATGATGAAGGATCAACAGATGTGTCTGACTGCAATGAAGTATCTCCTACAAGTTGAGCATCACTGAACGGCACAAATTTAATCGGGGTCTCAGTCTCCGTTGCTGCAAATCCTGTCCTCACCCACGAATCTGCTGGTAAAGGTATAGGCACCTTCTTTGTGTGGGTGGCATGCACCCAATTTTTCCGGCCTTCCAAACGAACTGCAGTTCTCGTGGCGAGGAGGACCTGGAAAGGGCCCACAAATCTCGGCTCCAAATTGCGCTTCCTGGCGAAATTTCGGGTGACAACCCAGTAACCCGATTGGAGCCGATGTCCAGGACCCTCTGTCTGTGCCGGCAGTGCTTCAAAGACCTGTTGATGAATTAACCTCAGTTTAGCAGTCAGATCATGAAGATAATCGATTAACATTGGGTACTCAAGACTATCGAAGGACTTAGGCCTAGGGACCCCCCAAATGTTTGCAGGACGGCCGAACACAATCTCATATGGGCTAAGCCCTACTCGAGAGAGTACAGTCGCCCTGGTTGACAAGAGAGCCAGAGGCAAGGCATCAGGCCATGACAGACCAGTCGTAGCTTGCATCTTAGCGAGTTTCAATTTCAGAGTACCATTGTACCCTTCAACCAAACCTGCTGACTGGGGATGATTGGCACTGTGGAATTTTTGTGTAATTCCAAGGCCCTTACACACACTCTTCATCACACTCCCCACAAACTCACTTCCGTTATCTGACCATACAATCCGTGGCATTCCATACCGAGGAAAGTATTCCTTCAGTAGGACTTTCGCTGTGGACAGGGCAGTATTGTCTTTGAGAGGATAGGCTTCGATCCATCTGGAGAATGCGCAAACCACAACTAAAACGTACTTCAGGTTATTACATCTCTCCATATGGATGAAGTCCAGTTGGATAACCTCAAAGGGACATGTAGGAGGAGCAAAATGGCCAGGTGGTGTAGGGGTGCCTTTGCCGGGATTGTACATCATACATACCATACAAGTCTTAACCACTCTCTCAGCACATTTAGCAATACCATCATTCTTCCATACTGGGGACAGCAACTTGCATATACCTTTCGCGCTAATATGTGACAAGCCGTGAGCCATAGTCACAACAGCTAGCACATATGCATCCGGCAACATCCATCTCTGATTTTCCGACAAATCAATCCAACATCCGTGCGCATCTAACTTTCCTGTGCTCTCCTTCCACTTAGTCTTTTCAGTTTCGGTGGCCTCATTCTGAATCGCTTTCACGCTCTCAACAGTGTCCTCACACATACCAGTCTCTGCAGGCCACCTTACTTAACTCGTCACGTACATTCGGGTTGCAAGATTTCTAGCAGTCTCTTTAGCAATCTCATCCGCAAGCGCGTTACCACGACCAACATCATCCTTCACCTTTCGATGCGCGCTGCATTTAATAATCGCCACCTGCTTAGGCAATGTAAGTGCGTCTAAAAGATCGTTCACGAGCTGTCCGTGTTGGATCTTTGTGCCATGCGATGTCATAAAGCCTTTCTCTCGCCACAATCGACCAAAGCTATGTGCAACGCCAAAAGCATATTGGCTATCGGTAAACACATTCACTCGCTTTCCCTTCGACAAAACACACGCTCTCGTCAACGCAATCAACTCTGCCGCCTGCGCAGAATTCTGATTCAATCTCGCAGTTTCTACAACCGTACTCAACGTTACCACAGCATACGCAGTCGTCACATCACCATTCGGCAATTTAAAACACGAACCATCAACATACAAGGTACCATCGGGATCTGCCAATGGAGTGTTTTTTAGGTCAACACGACCCTTCGTTTCTTCCTCAGTTCGCAGATAGCAATCATGTGGTGGTACATCATCTGATTCCATATTAGTCGGCAACAACGTCCCCGGGTTTAAGACATTACAGCGCTTTATTTGGATATGACTCGCCAAAAGCGTCAACTCATAACCGGACAACCTTGCGCTCGTCAAATGTTGGGTTTTTGTACGATTTAAGAGTGTATCAACTGCATGCGGAACCATCACCGTAAGCATATTATCCATGACCAATCCTGCAGATTGTCGAATGGACACCGCAGCCACCGCTGTCGCTCTTAGACAACTCGGCAATGCTCTAGCTACTGGGTCCAAGGTCGAGGAAAAATATGCACATGGACGCTGCTTACCACCAAATTGTTGCATCAAAACACTCAACGCACAACCCTCTCTCTCGTGAACGTATAGTGTAAACGGCTTGCTGTAGTCAGGGGTACCTACCACAGGAGCCGAACACAATGCATCACGCAATTCAGAAAAACTTTTCTGACACTCTTCAGTCCATGGCAAAGGAGTTGAAACATCCTTGCACGTGAGGGCTACCAATGGTTTCGCTAGCAATGAAAAATGTGGAATCCATTGCCTGCAGTATGACGTGATACCTAGAAAGACACGCACATCTCTCTGAATTGTTGGCACAGTCATTCGAGCAATCGCTGCAATTCTCTCTGGGGTCAACCTTCTTCCCTCCTTTGACAATAAGTGACCTAGATAGGTTACTTCTTTTTAGCAGTTTTGCAGATCTCTTTTGTGCCAGCAGCCACCAACAAGTCATCAACATATTGGATCAAAGCCGCACCAGCCGGTAACACAAACGCATCGAGTTGACTCTTCAGGGCTTGGCTGTATATCGATGGACTCTCACAATAGCCCTGAGGAGCACTTTTAAACCTAAAGCTGCAACCTCCTAATGAGAAGCCGAATAGATCTCTGCTTTCCTCAGCAATCGGAATGCTAAAAAAAGCATTCTTCAGATCGATCACTGAGAACCAAGAAGCAGAAGCTGGAATCAGAGTCAGTAAGGCCGTAATGTCAGGCACCACAGGAAATTGTGGAATCACAATTTTGTTCACCTCCCATAAATCAATAACAAAACGGTAAACAGGAGGCTTGGATGGATCAGTGCGTTTCAAGATAGGTAACACAGGACTATTACACACGTTTCCCCGAGTTTCCTCGATAACATCTTTCTCGATCAAATCATAGATGATCGCTAACAAATGAGGTAATATAAATTTTATGGTCATGTTGTGTTCCCTAGCGAGTACCCCACCGACTCCATGTACGAGTTAAAAGTGCATGTAACTTCCCTCCTGTACCAGCTATGAAGACGCAAATACATTTGCGTCCAACGTTAACTTGTCCTCTTTCAGACCCACCATGAATGGGTTTGATGGTCCGTTCCTAAGTATGCTATGCCAACGTCTTTTTGAAGTATACTCCTACGTTTTTCAGCCTGGCTGAAAGTAGGCCCTGAATCTCTGCCACCGAGCCTCTTCTCTGGCTTCTGACTGCGAGGGCCCCTGCCCAAGCAGCCCCCGTACCCGTGAACTCTGACTTACTTCTAGCGCGGCCCTCCGTGCTCAGCTCAGCCTGCTGCCTGCCAAGATTGACTATAACCTTCGAGTTATCTGTTTTCCTCCCCGAAGATACATTCCAGCCTGCTAGCTTCAGTAAACATCCTTCCTCAGCTACAGGGCTAAAGGGCCGACCTGTCTTTATGCAAGTAATTCATAGCCTCTGTTGCCATGCTTCCATGGAAGGCCCCATGCCCCCATGCTTCTCATACAGACACTCAGGCGCTTATACACGCACTCACAGCAAGTATAGAATAGCTTCTGCTCTAGAGACCTTTCTGCCCAGATAGCTTAGTTCCTAAACATCAGATATCGGATATGATAGAAGCACAAGTTGATCTGACATGCCAGACTTCTGTCTCTTTCCGCCAGTGTAAATGTCAAGTCCCCTGCACCCCGTCTATCACACGTCATGCAGCTGCGCGCGCATCCAAGCTTCCGATTTCCGCTGACATTGCAACATTCTGTTAGCACCACCCCTTGGTGCCACCCACTTGCGTCACCTATCAGTGACGTTTCTAGCACACACGCCTAGTTTACGCCTCTTGATGATGTACTAGCACCACGTGTATACTGTTATCTTGTCTTCTCTCAGCTGTTACGCCTCTTACATTGAACATTATGATGTAAATCAAGTATATAAGCTATGTATTGTCAATAAACGACGGCGCGCTCATCTATCCCTTCTGACATCCTGTGTGGTGGTCAGAACATGATATCCTGATTCCTTTATGAGGAATAAAACCCTTAGAAACTCTTACACCACGGACTCTGTTTTCCTTCATTTCGATTGAGTTATTATTGATTAAGTACTTACCTGCATAGAAATTAAGAGAGTAAATTAATTATTTACATCATTTTGGCGCCCGAACAGGGACCCCTCCCCCACCTCACGCGCCGGAAGGTGCGTTGCAATCCGTGTCCCCTGCCATCAGTTAGACGGACAACACGTGTACTGGCAGGATTTCCTGCATCCCCCTCTGACACACGGAGGTGACGAAGACTGCGATCAGTGCCCAGACGAGGCGGTGAGGAGTGCGGAGGATCCCGACCAGAGCCCAGCCGAAGGAAGCAAGGTCCGAGGTGTGAAGAGGCCCACCAGTTTTCCGAAGTTTTCCGAAGTTTTCCGAAGTTTTCCGAAGTTTTCCGAAGTTCCGAGTCGAGTCCAGTCGAGTTTCCGAGGCCTTCTGTTTTCCGTGCTTCCCGGTGAGTACCATTGCTGGGTCGTATCTAGACGGGTTTGGGTACGCAAGTCCGGTCTGCACTGTTTTTAGGCAGTGTATCTGTACTGTTTAGCAGTATATAAAGTATTCCGAATTTCTGCACTGTTACAGCAGTGTATCTGTATCGTTGAGCGGTACATTCAGAGTAGGGGGAAGTTAACTATGTCTTTAAATGTTTCATGTGATTAATGTCGTGGTATGAATGTGATTGTTCTTGTGTATTATAGTGTTTTTTTTGTTTAAATAGTTACAGGCGAAATTAAGTATAAAGGATCAAGCATTTCAGTATCAAGTAGGCACAATGCCGTTTTTTAACAAATTAAAGCAGATAGGAACTAGGAAAGGGATGTTAGAGGAAGAGATTCCAATCCCCCCTAGGGACACTCCAGGTAATTTCATGTATAATAAGCATGGCATAGACGCCATCTTGTATCTAGAGTTATGGACAGATTATACCAAGCACCTAGAGGAAAGATACCGATGGCCAGTTAACGGAACATGGGATGCCGAGTGCATCATAAAGGTAGAAGAAATATTACGGAAAAAGAAAGCTAGACAATCTCAGAAAGACGCCATAGAATTTTGGCGTAAGGAATCACGTAAGCGTGCTGATAGAGCACTCCGTAGAGAAGACAGGCTTAAAGAATCAGAAAAGGCCCAAGAAAACGAATTAGTTACTGAGGGAATTCGAGTAAAAGTAGAACAAATAGATCGTATCCAAAATGGCAAGGTGAACAACATGTATCTTTTGGCCGATGGTACCCCTGACGCCATTTCAGAAATACCGGAAAATTTGCCGTCACCATTAGTTCCAACTAAAGTAATGCATAAGACTACTAAAGACATATTCCTAAATTCATACCTCGAAGATGTAGCGCCAGCTTACACCAATCTGCCTGTTCGTGCCCTGCCTACTGACAGGGCCGGGGGTGGTACTGCCCCCCAAGATCACGCTCAGCCGACACCGAAAAAGACTAGTTCCGTTCCGCCAGCTCCGCCACTTCCCTCACCTAAAACTGATTTACCGAAACCACTTCAATCAGATCCTACTAAAAGACAAATTCAGATACTGACTACACACAGAGATAATGCCCAAGTTTCCGCTTCAGGAGGTGCGACCGCGGGTCTCCAGACCCCGCCACCGACTCACAGATTAAATCTCAGAGGTATGCAGAGTCCTCTTACGCACAGATCCCCCCGTTCTTCTAATTCATCCCGTCTTGATGCACTAAAAGAAAATATGTCAGTTTGTAGATATGATCCAGAACCTGGACAGGACGACTTAATGATATTAGCGTCATTACGGTTAAGATCTGCTACTGATAGTTTGTTATGTTATGCAGGAATGAAGGAGCGCCTAGATAGAATATATGAGTTCGTTCAAACGGGAAAGGACCCCGACAGTATTAGGGATGCCCTGGAGAAACAGAAAGTTAACATGCAAGCTCTGATACTACGATTTTTCATAAATTGTCTAATAAGAGAACGAGACAGGCCCGGAACAGAGCAGAGTGAATTAGATGCATTGAACAAGTGGGGTCAAAATATAGCTGATGGAAAACATGACAGACAAAATTGCATAGAGGCCATGTATAAAAAGATTAAGA
This sequence comes from Lissotriton vulgaris, assembly GCF_964263255.1. Lineage (NCBI taxonomy): Eukaryota > Metazoa > Chordata > Amphibia > Caudata > Salamandridae > Lissotriton > Lissotriton vulgaris. The sequence goes on along the minus strand of NW_028253450.1, from coordinate 69,930 downwards.
AGGCAGTGATAGCAGTACACGACAAAGAGAAAGAAAAGGCTCCCTCCGAGGAGGAAGAAGAATCTGAAGAACTAGAACAAACTACAAGCACAATAGAATATGTAGGGAAGGGAACTTATCTTAGGAAGGGTATCCGTCCAGAAAGCAAGAGAGTTTTCTTCTCTGCCTTAACGAATCCGAATTCTGCTGAGCATCAGTTCCAGGAAACTGATAAACGGCTTCGAGATCGAGTTGGGTACCATGTACTCAATTCTATGGATGAACAAGAACTAGCCCGATCAGCGGTATCATGGGCCGAAAATGCAAACATATATAATGATGACACGGTAGCACAGACATTTCTGAACCTCTCCCCCGACGAACAGAAATTAGCAGGGGTATATATGATTCAACACCTTCTCATCAAATACAGAAAACATTATTCCGATCCAGGTCCCTTACATGAGACACTAGAAGCACTACTGATGGATAGATGGAGAGGCCTAAGCACTAAATTAGTTCAAATAATTCTAGAACAACGACGCAGATATGATACCTTTGTAAGTCCTGAATATGTTCCCGCCCCACCCCCAGAAAGGAAAATGTACCATATGCAGTGCGGGAGTGGTATAGAAAGTCAGAACCCCTTGCGAGAAGTGCACCCTGTTATGGGTGAGGATAAAATTTTGAAACGCGTGTATGTACACACGCCTCTGACTAAGTTAGAACTGTTAGAAATGAAGAAATTAGTACCGTGCCATGATAAAGACCCTGCAGGTTTTCATAGAGAGCTCAAAGACATGTTACTGATGGGGGACTACACATATGATGATATCATGAAAATGTTGAAAGTATTATTGCCTACGGGTATATTCGAGAAATTAAAAGAAAAGGACTGGGAGGTGGGAGACGCAAAGATTGCCTGGGCAGAAATAGAAGACGAAGAGAAAAAACGGGTTCCAGGGTTAGGCCTTGGGGACAAAACTAAAGCATTACCAGGTTTAATAGTACAGGTCCTGCCCAGATTATTGACAACTAGAAAGGAGGATTGGGATGCAATCTCGTCCTGTAAACAGAAACATGATGAAGATACTAGCGACTTTTATTCTAGATTCGAGAAATGTTTTATTATCAATAGTGGCCTCCAGCCAAGTAGCGAGTCGTACCCACATCTTTTCGTATCAAAGTTAGTCGAGAATTCCCTACCGTTAGTTAAAAATAGAGTGTATAAAGTCGAGAGTACATGGCAAGCAAATACGCCATCCCAGATGTTACAAATGTTACAATATCACCAGAATAGAATTAGGGAAGAACAAGACCAGGAACAGAAGCGCATGAAAGACACGAAAATGAAAATGTTAGTAGCCCAGACGGTTCCATCCGACAGTCACAGAAAAGGTACGACCCAGACAAGTCACACTGCAGCTCCTGTGAAAGGGACATGCAATTATTGCAAGCAGCCAGGTCACTACGTACACGAATGCGCAGTTCTGAAACATAACATAGCGACAGGAAAAACTAAAGAGAGACCGCATCCTCCTAGACAAGACCATAACCAGCATCAGTCTACACAGAATACACAGCCCACGCATGCATCTGCACAGACAGCACAAACCGTAGCAGTACCACAGCCACAGCCCATTGCTGCAACTCAGCAAGTCTCACAACAGATGTACCAATATGCTCAGTCTGCTTACCCCGAATATTCCCGATATACATGAAACAGCCTAGAGAGGGAAGGTGGCTTGCCTCTTATCGAGATTCCTGTAGATCAAGAAGGTCCTTATGTACACAGTCAAGTATTGGGGAAAGATAGAAAGTTTTTAATTGACACAGGGGCAAGTCGCACTACAATAAGTCATGACGAAGTTCCAGGGGCACCCCTCTCAGGCTCACAAAATGTTTCCCTTGGTTTTTCAGGACAACCTATTGTAAATGAAGTCTCAGAACCAGTTCCCCTGGCTGTGGGTCCGTTATCACGCGTTACAGACTTATTACTAACAAAATCATGTCCGGAAAATCTGTTAGGAATTAAAACACTGAAGGCTCTAGGAGCTATAATATGTTGCTCCCCGGAGGGGGTTAGACTCTTTCTACGGGATTTCAAGGGTCATTACGTTCTTCGTGAGTTTGACGTCAGATTGAAAAATGTACCTGATTACTTGTGGGCAAAAGGCCCAACTGATGTAGGATGTATGCACATTACACCATACCGCGTTACCCTCAAGGCAGGTGTTGTATTACCCAGAATCAGACAATACAAGTTACCACCCGATGCTGTAGCGGCTTTACTGAAAATCATTGAAGAGCTCATTGCCCAAGGAGTGGTCGTCGAGACCGACTCCAATATCTGTAACTCACCCATCATTCCGATTCTTAAACGTACTGATCCCAATGCACCGCCAGTATATCGGCTGGTGATTGATCTTCGAGAATTGAATAAATGCATTATCCCACAGTATCCTGTGGTCCCCGATATATCATCTCTCTTGACTGCTATTGATTCAGAAGCAACGTTCTTTACTGTAATTGATCTCAAGAACGCCTTCTTCAGCGTGCCTATTGATCCAGAGAGCCAATATCTCTTCGGATTCTGTTTAAATGGACGCAGTTTCAAATTTTCGCGCGCACCTCAAGGATTCACAGAAAGCCCCAGCATCTATAGTCAAGCACTGAAAAGACAACTAGATTGTATTCAAATGCCAGTTAACACCGCTTTACTACAATACGTCGATGATCTGCTGATCACCGCACGAAGTGAGCCCGAATGTGAAAAAGCATCACTGACAGTTTTACATTCCCTGGCCGACAAGGGACACAAGGTGTCTCCTTCGAAGCTACAATTCTGTGTTCAGCAAGTTGTGTACTTGGGTCACTTGCTGTCCAAAGTGGGGAGACAGCTCACTCCCGATCGCATTCAGTTAATTGTGAACATGCCGCAACCCAAGACACAAAAGGAAGTGCGGGCCTTCATAGGCCTCACCTCGTACTGCAGACAATGGATTCCCCAGTATGCATTTCTAGCTAAACCACTCATCCAGTTAACGACACAGGAGGCAGCGACTTCGACTGTCCTCCCTTGGACTCAGGAACACACACAAGCTTTTGAAGAATTAAAGAAAGTTTTATGCCAAGCACCAGTTTTAGCGACACCATGTTACAGCAAACCGTTTACACTTTTTGTTACAGAACGTGATGGCACAGCGTTATCTGTCCTCACTCAAGACCAAGCAGGTTCACATAAGCCTTGTGCTTATTTTTCTAGTACATTGGATTCAGTAGCTCAAGCACTCCCTGCGTGCTTAAAGTCAGTAGCAGCAACAGCGTTAGCAATAAGACAAAGTGATTCAATTGTTTTAGGTCATCAGTTAACAGTTCAAGTACCACATTCTGTAGAGGTTTTGTTAAACAGAACCCAGACTCAACACTTAACTATAGCACGACTGACAGGTTATGAATTAACACTATTCCAGCCACACATAGAAATCAGACGTTGCAGCATCCTGAACCCCGCAACACTGTTACCTACAGTTATGACAGATCCAGCTCCGCATGATTGTATAGAAATAATTAATGCAGTAACTAAGCCTAGACGAGACTTAACAGATGTCCCATTGACAAATCCAGACCTGACACTTTATGTGGACGGTTCATGCATGAGAACAAGTACAGGAGAATTAGTGGCCGCGTACGCCGTGACCACTGAAACTGAAATTAAAGAAACACATCGTATTGACACCCTGTCTGCTCAAGCAGCAGAGCTCATCGCTCTGACTCGAGCCTGTATTCTAGCCAAGAACAGAAATGTTAACATATACACAGATTCCCGCTATGCCTTCGGAGTTGTACACGACTTCGGAGTCCTCTGGCAAGAACGAGGTTTTCTGACTTCCCATGGGGCCAAGATACAACATGGCCCCCTCATTCAAGCACTGTTAGAAGCAATACATTTGCCCTCGGGCATATCAGTCATGAAGTGTAAGGCACATACTAAAGTCACAGATTCTGTTTCCCAGGGTAACGACCTGGCAGACCAGACAGCAAAACATACAGCATTGACTTACACCCAGACTACTGATGTGACAAAGACAATAGTCCAGACCCAGTGTATGGCAGTTAGAGATCCCGCCCTAGATGTAATTGATATCCAGACACATGCTACTCCAGAGGAGATAAAGAAATGGACTGAACTAGGAGGGATTCAGACAGACCAAGGTTGGGTGACGAAGGGAAAATCTATATGGTTTCTCCCCGACTCAATGGTTCAAGTCATGATAAATACAGCACATAGTCCTGCCCATCTTGGAGAGAAAGCCATGTTAGACAGTTTACAGAATCTCTGGTACAACAAACACTTACGAGCAGCAGCAAAACAGAAAGTGCGTACTTGCATGATCTGTTGTCAGTTCAATCCAGGTAAAAGCGTCCCTGTTGAGCAAGGTGGATTTCATCCTCCCGATCACCCTTTTGAAGTCCTCCAGATGGATTATATCCAGATGAATAGCTGTAGAGGATTTAAGTATGTCCTTGTAATTGTTTGTGCTCTGTCCCGCTGGACCGAAGCATACCCAGTCCCAGACTACACTGCTCCGACCACTGCCAGACAGTTGGTTCGTGAATTCTTCCCACGGTACGGTTTGCCCCGTGTCGTGTACTCAGATAACGGACAGCCGTTCTCGTCCGAGTTGATGAAACAAGTTTCCCTCTTGCTAGGATATCAGTGGAGGTTCCACTGTGTCCGACATCCCGAAGCAGCTGGCCTTGTAGAAAGGCATAATCAGACACTAAAAATCCGTCTTGCCAAGATCTGTCAGGAAAAAGGGGTCGACTGGATAGTCGCCCTGCCCGTGGCACTATTCTACATGAGGATGGTTGCCCACTCGAGATCAGGGCTATCCCCGTACGAAGTGGTCTTTGGCAGACCGCCGAATATGTGGGGGACGCCCGTTCCGAAAAAGATCACTGATATTGATTGTAACATGTTGACAGATTACCTTGCCTCCTTGATGTCTGCACTCCAATCATGTCGTTCACAGGTTGCCGCAGCCTTCCCTGACAACACCGATGTAAAGGCGCATGAGGTCCGCCCAGGTGACCTGGTACTCGTCAGGAACTTCGACCGGAAAAGTCCGCTGGAGCCCCGCTGGAAGTCTCCGAAGACCGTTCTGCTTACCACCAGGACCGCCGTGAAAATCGAGGGGAGAAAGGGGTGGGTCCACACGAGTCACATCAAGCTATGCAATGAACTAAAAAACGGACTGAAACAGGACTCTGACTCGTCCACCCCCACCAAAGACTGTGTTGAAGCACAAGACGTTACTGTGCCTAAAAGAGAAAAGACTCCTCAAGAACTTTACCGTATGAAGCTTCGATCTAGCAAGTCAGACAGTTTAATTGTTTAAGTCCTCCCCTAGGTGAATCGGTTAAATAGTTTCTGACATGTATCCCCTAGATCGAGTTAGAGAGAGAGAGGAAAAGAAAAGAACATATTGCAAATCGCTTCGTAGTCACTGCATAGTGACACTAATAATTATGTTTATTCTCAGTATACTACTCATTATTGCCAGCATTCTGCTTCCTATGTACTGGCCTATTTTCAGGCGTGAACAATCTGCTTACAATGTCTCTGCTGAACACACTTTTAGTGAACTTCCCGCACATGAACTATCTTACAGACTTGCGCTGCGCAACAATACATTCATTAGTATGTTACACCATTCCCATCAGACAAGTAATGCTACAGACTGCTGGATATGTGGTCGACTCCCTCCCTACCAGAATTACAAGGGAGCTCTGCCTCTCTTTCCGTACCCATTCACTCACAATGGCTCTTGTGGAGCATGGTTTAAAATAATTAACTCTTTAGATCCTGATATTGCTGTTTTCGATGGGGGCTGGGTTTGGGGAAACTTGAACTTAGTCCTGCTCAACGTCTGTTATCCTGATAAAGAGGGACTTCCTACTCGAATAGGAACTGATCTAGAAAATGAAGTATATGGATTAGGTAATTACACGATTAGCCTTATGATCCTCACTGTTGAATCTGAAACTGCTCCAGTTTTGCCCCATATGTTAGTGTTACCAGTCACAGGTGAATTATGTGTTAGCAAGAAAGGTTCAGTACACTTAGGTCATAGTAAATGCACTACTGTGGTCGAGTTCAGTGACCATGGTAAATCGTCTTTTAAAGCTACCAGTCATTCCTATTTTGTTTGTGGTCATACCGCATACATACGTTTGCCTCCAGATTGGGACGGTACCTGTTACATTGCATTCCTTCTGCCACCTGTTTTCCTAGCTCCTCCTGATTACCATAGAAATACGAATCTAGCACTGAATAGACCCAAAAGAGATATTCCCCTTGTCGACTACACAGAAACGGCATGGGAACAGTACACTGATTTCAATAAAGGATTCTTTTTCTTCCTAGGACCTGTCTAAAACAGTAAATTAATACGCAGATTAACGAGAACACTCGAAGCAGTAGTGAACGAAACTGCCTCCGCTCTAGGTAACTTAACAGAGGAGCAGTCTGCTATACGGACTGTTGTCCTTCAAAATCGTCTTGTGATTGACGTCATCTTGGCGGATAGAGGTGGAGCCTGTAAGGTCATCGGGTCAAGTTGCTGTGTTTTCATTCCACAAAATGCACCATCTGTCTATCAAGCTATCACCCGTTTACATAAAATTGCAAATCAGATACATCAGAATCCAGGCACCTGGACTTGGTCCGGTTGGTTCTGGACTACGTTAACAGCTTGGGGATGGAAGATCTTATCCTTCCTAGGCATTGGTCTTGTTATAGTATTCAGTTGTTGCCTATGCCTGCAGTGTGGGCCAGCGATATGTGGACTGTGTGCCACATCCTGCATTGAGCATTCCAGTTGCCTCTCAAACAGTCAAAGAAAGAAAGACGAACATATAATGTTACAAGAACAAACCGATCGATTTATGAGGATCGATATATCATGAAGGGTCCGTAGGGAACAAGGAGGGAATGAGGTAATATAAATTTTATGGTCATGTTGTGTTCCCTAGCGAGTACCCCACCGACTCCATGTACGAGTTAAAAGTGCATGTAACTTCCCTCCTGTACCAGCTATGAAGACGCAAATACATTTGCGTCCAACGTTAACTTGTCCTCTTTCAGACCCACCATGAATGGGTTTGATGGTCCGTTCCTAAGTATGCTATGCCAACGTCTTTTTGAAGTATACTCCTACGTTTTTCAGCCTGGCTGAAAGTAGGCCCTGAATCTCTGCCACCGAGCCTCTTCTCTGGCTTCTGACTGCGAGGGCCCCTGCCCAAGCAGCCCCCGTACCCGTGAACTCTGACTTACTTCTAGCGCGGCCCTCCGTGCTCAGCTCAGCCTGCTGCCTGCCAAGATTGACTATAACCTTCGAGTTATCTGTTTTCCTCCCCGAAGATACATTCCAGCCTGCTAGCTTCAGTAAACATCCTTCCTCAGCTACAGGGCTAAAGGGCCGACCTGTCTTTATGCAAGTAATTCATAGCCTCTGTTGCCATGCTTCCATGGAAGGCCCCATGCCCCCATGCTTCTCATACAGACACTCAGGCGCTTATACACGCACTCACAGCAAGTATAGAATAGCTTCTGCTCTAGAGACCTTTCTGCCCAGATAGCTTAGTTCCTAAACATCAGATATCGGATATGATAGAAGCACAAGTTGATCTGACATGCCAGACTTCTGTCTCTTTCCGCCAGTGTAAATGTCAAGTCCCCTGCACCCCGTCTATCACACGTCATGCAGCTGCGCGCGCATCCAAGCTTCCGATTTCCGCTGACATTGCAACATTCTGTTAGCACCACCCCTTGGTGCCACCCACTTGCGTCACCTATCAGTGACGTTTCTAGCACACACGCCTAGTTTACGCCTCTTGATGATGTACTAGCACCACGTGTATACTGTTATCTTGTCTTCTCTCAGCTGTTACGCCTCTTACATTGAACATTATGATGTAAATCAAGTATATAAGCTATGTATTGTCAATAAACGACGGCGCGCTCATCTATCCCTTCTGACATCCTGTGTGGTGGTCAGAACATGATATCCTGATTCCTTTATGAGGAATAAAACCCTTAGAAACTCTTACACCACGGACTCTGTTTTCCTTCATTTCGATTGAGTTATTATTGATTAAGTACTTACCTGCATAGAAATTAAGAGAGTAAATTAATTATTTACATCACAACGCTCGTTCTCCATCAAGGGAGATACGATACTGGGGAATACGTGGCAATCGTACATTCGATTTCAGTTGAACAACATAAGGAGAGATATCAAGCAGGCCCACGTCATTGGGACCCGTTGCCCACAAAGATGCAGGAAGAGAATTCAATTCCGGTGGGAGCTTATCAGATGACAAGTACATAGGAGAAATCACTCCCTGACCCAAAGTAAGCTCCACTCCCGCAGGAGAACAGTACAAAATCGCATATAACCGTTTCAGCAAATCCAGGCCCAAAAGATTTTCACCACAACCAGTAGTCAAAATCAAGGGAGCTTTCAGCTCACAAGGCCCAATTGTAATGGGCAAAGGGCTAGAGACCGGATTGCTAACGGGGGCGCCAGAGAATCCTACGGAAACATTCGTTAAGCCAGACAAAGGTGCGCCAGGGAGTTTCGAATGCATGATGGAACTTTTCGCTGCACCAGTGTCCAACAGAAAAGGCTCAACAACGCCCGATGTGGCAACTGCGACGTAAGGCACTCTCTGATCAACCGGAACTGATACTACTCCCTCTCTTTGTCTATGGCTGTCCTAGTAGTTACCGTCACCAATATCATGCTCGATGTAATAATCATCCACATGATACTGTGCAGATCTACCTGACGAAGAACCACGCTGATCAAAGCAATTATTGGAATCAGATGAATTATTAGAACGCTCATTTTGATTTTGAGTAACACCACGACCTCTACCACGTGAAGCCTGTTGAGGACCACTACGACCTCCTCTAGCTGAACCACCACTATTTCGGTCGCGCAAGACTGGACAGTCAAACTTCAAATGACCCTCACCTCTACAGTATGCACATTGGTTATAACCGAGCATAGATCTCTGCGTGAAAGAGTCATTTCGCGACTGTGACCTAGCAGATTGTGATTGCGGTCTATTCCGCTGCTGAGAATCATTTTGATTTGAGCGCGGAGGATACGCTTGCTGTAACAGAACTTTAGTTTTGAGATCCTTTGTTTTCTTATCCGCACAATCATTTTCCTCCTTCTCCCTATTTTCGTAATATTGAGCCGTGGCCAATATCTGGGCAGAGGTAGAAACAGCCCACGAACTCTCAGAATTTTTCAATTTGTTGCTGAGGTCAGGCAACAAATTCAATACGAATTTATCTACGAACAACCTCTGACCTCCCTCGGTGCTCATATCCTGACCACTGTGATTGATGAATGCCTCCTCAAATCTCGTAAAGAAATCGGAGACACTCTCATCCTTGTTTTGCTTACACGCAGACAGTTTATCCCAATTGACTTTCATTGCTGGCATAAGTGTCTTCATTAGCGTAATAATTCTTTGCGGCAAAGCCGCAATCAACTGCTCAGGCTTAGCCCCACCAACCTGCAATGCATCAGCCGCTGTAAGTGCAGCCCAATCACCACCTAACTCAGCCGCGCGATCTTCTTGAAGAATTTTCGCCCAAACCGGTTGAGGTACTACGTTGCCGAACAACATGTCGATGTCGGCAAGATTCATGATAGTAGCATCTACTAATTGGGACAACTCTTTATAGTATCCTGCAGGATTTTTGCGGGGGTCAGGCAAAGATTGTTTCACCTGCAAGACTTCTGATCGCTTCCATGGGAGGTGTATCCAAACTCTCTGGAAGTGTGGCAGGATCGGAGGGGCAGCACCAGGGTTACCTGGCATATACACTGGGGGAACTTCACACATGGGATACTGACCAGGCGTTGCCATCCACTCCTCAGTTTCATCTTTAAACAATGCTTGAGGTATTACAGTAGGATGAAAAGATAGAAGATGTTCTACAGCACGTCGAACATTACTACCCACAATCAAACCACTCGAAAACTGATGCTGAAGTTCAGTTACGTCAAGCGGTACATTGTTTACCTCATCATTTTCTATCACTTCACGTAAACATTTACACATTTCCTCAAAGACAAATCTCTGTGTGGGCTCATTGAATTGAGAGAAGGTCTCGAAGATTATGCGCGGTGTGTTTTTAACAGGATACCTAATCCAATTACGCGCCATCCTAGTTAACGTATCACGTTCCCTACCACCAGGAAGTTGACTTCGTCGTTGGGGAACATCAGAAACATCGGACCCAAGAATCGGTCCAAAAGAAGAGTAAAAATTAGCAACAGTATTAGGAATGCGTCTTCGAACAGACGGAGAAGAGGAGAGTAGTACAGGGGCAACAACATGGGGGCTAAATACAGGAGCAGCAGGAGCAGTAGGAGTAGCCACAAGAGCAGAAGTAGCGGGAACAGCAGACTGAGAAGGTATAGGCAGTGAAGCAGTAGGAGCAGGTAAAGGAATAGGGACAAGAGGATTCGCAAGAACAGGACCAGCGACAGGCTGACCAGCAGCTGCCGGAACGACAGGTTGAGGAACAGGAGGAACCACAGTAGCTGTAGTATCCTGTGCATATGGGGGTGGCGACTTCAGTAGATAGGACAACAAAGGGTCCTCTACTGCTTCCTCTCCCTTCTTATCAGTACTCGACGGTAAAACGGGATAACACTTATCCACCTCCATACGTTGTAATCTATCAAAAACTTCCTTTTCCTTCTCTTCTTTGTCTCGCTGAAACTGCTCTGCATTTCTCATCGTCGTAACGATACCTTCCCTCTTATTTCTTTTAAGCTGTTTGATTTCCTTCTGCTTGGCCTCTTTACGCCATAACCGAAAGGAATCAAACATGGCTGGCCTTGCTTTCCTTTTGAACAATTTTGCTTCGAGATTATCCAAAATTGGTGTTTCGAAACTACCATGAGGTGGCCAACTAAGGACACCGTCATCTTTAGTGTAGCGGACCCAGCAATTATTATATGTGATAGGACCCACACCATGTCGACTATATAACTCATAGACCGGAGTTCCAACTGGAGGTATCGGACATGAGTCCTCCAATCGGGAATCCGCACCACAACCTTTAAAGCAACTAAACAAAGTACTACGGCCAGGCATCGTGCACGCTAGCCGAGTTTCACAAACTTCAAGGGTTATCGATTTACGATATCCTCGCAAAAATGCAAGACCCTTGGTCTGGTCTTTGGCAATTGCAATCGTCAAATAAAACAACTAAGAACCACAAATGCAATGGAACCATGCAACAACCAAGCACCAACAACAACTAAGGACTCTGGGAGCGACCCACAAATACTTAACTGAAAAAGCAATGGCGTCACCAGGAAGGCCCGTCAATCGTCTCGCTGTACCAAGGACTACGCCAGGCACCAAAACAGGTCGACAGTCAGGGCATCAGTCCGTCGCAGCCGTCAGGAGGCGGGGATCTTTGCGGGAAAAGTCTTCGGGCCACTTGTTTCGACAACAGGATCGATGAAGCCGGGTGCACCTTCCCTCGGAGATTTCACATGAAGTTCCTCACGATCGTCGGGCTTTGGACCGGTACCGCTGATGTCGCCCCATGTTGGGCGCCAACTGAAGGACTGGGCTATTCTTAAGGCCCAGCGGTGCCAGGGGACAACACCTGAAACCTTTGTGGGTTACCTGTTCCGGCGTACAAATGACAGAGACACGAGACACTTCCTTCGGCGTCAAAGATCAAGGTTTATTTACTGCAGGGAACACAGAAGTCACAAGAAGTACAACGCATGTAGGTTCTAGGAGACTGCTTCAAATTGCAACTGTGGATCGCTCCTTTTATACATATTTCTGTCATAGCACAACATGGCGAACAAAAGGTTACAACTTAGTTCCCACAGTAAACTTCAAAAGGGCTGCTTTCATGTATTCAGGGTCCCGGAACATAATTACAGTAGCATCGCCGGTTCCCAACTGTAAAAGTACATTATCCCACCATTAGTACATTCCATTCCGGCTGTAAACGAGTTAAGGAAGAGTCAGAAACAGGTGCAAGAGAAGACAAAGATAGTCAACAGATTGAAAAGAGTGTAAGGGGGTGATATCGGAAACACGATTGCAGGATCAAAGGAGACATGCCTAATGAATGCACGGCTGAAACAATAAACCGGCACGGCAAGATGAGCCTCAAGCGGGGCCATCTGCCTTGCAGTATCATCCCCCTCGTCATAAAGACACCCTCAAAGGAACACGTGTCTTCCGCAAGAGCTTGGGAATCCCAGGGTCACGAAGCGGACAGTGTCCGTTCGCTGGCTACTTGAGGGCAAGAGACAAAATGGCTGCTGTATCTAAAATGGAACCCGTGGGTTCAGATGAAGAAACCCACGAAACGGACGAACGGTTTAGGTCAGCATAGCGAAAACGCGTACACCCACTAAACTCGTCATTTGCGGTTCATAGATACCAAACTCGTCCATATTCGAGCGAGTAAAAAACATCACTTTAATTGTCACGGAACCTCAGTGCAAACCCGTGAAGTGGTGTCGGAAACCGCTGTTGAACCCAATGGAGGACTTCAGGATAGTGGCACTGCTGAAGAAGGATAAAGAGTTTGGTGGATTCAGATGGTGGATTCTAGTTGAGAGGTACCTGCAAGCAGAGGGGACAGCGTGTCACTCAGGAGTGACCAGAAGTCTTGAAAGATAAATTACCTCAGATGACGGGTGTTGCAGGAGAGATGACGATGACAATGACCTTGACTCAGCGGCTGATGAAACCAGGCGAGGCTGATGAAGACCAGGCGAGGCTGATGAAGACCAGGCGAGGCTGATGAAGACCAGGCGAGGCTGATGAAGACCAGGCGAGGCTGATGAAGACCAGGCGAGGCTGATGAAGATCAGGCGAGGCTGATGAAGACCAGGCGAAGCTGATGAAGACCAGGCATGGCTGAAGAAGACCAGGAGCTGTGCATGAGTTGTCCCACGTTGGTTGTCGAGTGCTGAAGGGTCAGTGTCTGGCGGGAGCACCAACAAGCCTTGGCAAATCCAACCAACTCAAAGTCGAAAAAGGTGCAATGTCGGCACCTCAAGGTCCAGGGGACTCACCACAAGAAGGGCAGTCAGAGAAGGCCCGAGCTATCAGGGTAGCTAAAAAAACACAATATGACCCTCAACAGGACCCACAGGCCGGAGGCACTGGAGTCGCAAGAGGTCCTCAAGCTGCTCACCAAAAGATGAATGCCCCGGTGCACACAAACAGTAATGAAGTGAAAATACACCACAAGAAAACCCCCAAACTAATTTAGAAAAATGTAACACATTTTAATAAATAAAATGATACAAAGACAACAAAAATACAGTCAGTAAAACTAGAAATATCATTTTTTTGTGTGAAAATAGTGCCTAAAAGCACAGAGCACCACTGGTGGTCATCTGGTTGTGCTAGACCAGGAGAAAGTCACAAGTTCAGGCAGAAAGCGATGGATTGGGTGACGGATACAGGGACAGGTTAGTCCCACTGAAGAGTTATGTTCTCAAATCTGGCACAAAGTGTTCTAAATGCATTGGAGGAGGTGGTGAGGAGCCAAACTTCAGGATTTTCACCTTTTTAGGTTTCACATGCACAGCGCTTACACTGTGTTTGAAAAATCTATTGTTTAAATATAAACTTAAAAGGGACTTACATCCCACCTCCTCTCTTTCCTGGCTTCTCATTGGTTCCTGTGTGGGCCATTTACCTTGCCTCCATTTCTATTGGCTGTGGCATATTTGCATACATTTACCAATGCATCTTCTTCCTCATCTGCTTCTCTTATCAGTTTCCTGTCGCCGAAATACTGTTAACATACGCTTTGGTGGAACTATATTTTCATAAAGATTTGCCTTTTACTCTTGCAGCATCTTTATTAACAATTTCCCACCTAGAGAGATTAAGTAATTTGCATAGAACCTCAGGATGTTGTGCGGCTCTGCCACGGCTATAACCGGGATCCCCAGCATTCGAGTCAGCAGCTCTGGCCACTGGGCCACATCCTCTACACTCCCGTGCTATCTTTCAGGGAGCTCTTTCCTTCTGCAGGAGGATGATTGATGAAACAGCTCTTTATTCATTACATAGGCAAAACTGATGCATTACCAATGCTTGTTGGTAGAGCTTCCACTGATGCTAGCCAAGGGTGCAGGACCTGGGGGGCACCTCTTGGGGATCAAGACTCACTCCAGCAAAGTCCAGCAGCAGAGCTCAGGTACGTGCAGTTGCAGCTGGTCAGCTGGGCATTTGCAGAGAGGCCTCTGAAACCATGTTGTGTCCATGTAGCTTACCCAGGGGGTCAGCCAACTGTCCCTTGAAGTCACTCTGGTTAGAGTGGGATGGAAGCAAGCAGACCCATTCCTTCTTCAGATAGCAAGGCAGTCAGTGAAGCAACAATGCTGTCTTTTAAACAGCAATGAAGTCCTTCTGGCAGCAGGGCAGACGTTCTGAATCTTGTAACTATTCTGTGGGGGGGGGGGGGGAGACCAGTACTAGAAAGTTCTTCCCCTTCCCTTGGTCAGGGCTCCAAGCTGGCAGGGTGGACCTGGTGCCAAGCCCCTTATTCTGCACTGGAGGTAAAGCCCTTTGAAATATAAGTGGGGCAGGGTACAGGTCCGCCCCAATCACCCTGTCAGGAAGGTCCTCTGCCAGCTACACCCAGGCCCTATTGCTCACTCTCTGGGCTCAAAACACATTCATAAGGGGGATACATTAATAGGCCCAGGAAGCTGAAAACTCCTAGAAAGTCATAGGGCAGGAAAATGCCAACTTTCTAAAAGTTTTTAAGGAAACAAGGGAACCCAAATGCAATTCACTAGGGACCTTGGGTGAGTAATTGTTAGTAAAGACAGTGGTCCCGTGACAACGAGTACACATCAATCACTTAACATATGCTAAATAGACAATATGTTCTTTGTCCAGCCGGACAGAATTTATTTAAACAATATGCTTTTAGTGACAAAACTTTTCAAGTGGAGCGCAACCTGCGACCCACACATACAAAACAAGGAAACAAAATTAGGAAGGAGGGGGTTCAGGCAAGGAGGGGGAAGTTCTGTTTTCTAGTTGACTTTTGACAGACTTGATTTTGTATTAGTACCATTGTGCATTATATCCACAGTATTTAGTGCCATATGGTACATTGGTGTGGACGTTTCGATCCCTCAACTCAGATAAATGGGATCATCTGCAGGACAGTGAATATTAACTGCCTGTCTTTGAATAATAATTTGGCAACCCTTACATGGAGGCAAAATAAATTTTAACAATTTTCATGAAGGAATTTGGGAAAAAGGAGGAAAGAAAATAAAGTAATTTAAAACCAATGGCAAGTTCAGACCACTATTTATAGTGACTTTATATACTTGAGCACACAGTGGAGGAGGGAAGTGGAGGAATGAGATCAAGCCATTTCACGAAGGTCCTAAGAAGGAAGGAATCTGGGATAGCCATGGAAAGAGTAAGTGAAGGAGAGGAGACGGAGAGCCCCGTGAGAACGCAGTGAAGCGGAGAATAAAAGTTACCATGCGAAAATAAGGTATGGAGTTGCACCTGAAACCTGGTGGAAAGATGAAATGCAAGTCAGGAGGAATGCGTATCACTCGTTACACAACATGCCCCGCACGCATCGAAAATGACGTGGCGAAGAGATTAAAACACAAGCAAGTAGTAATACCTAACACTTCGCAGAAAGCTCGCCCTGTGCACAACGAAAGTCCACAGTACCTAACCCAAGTTAATGAGATTGTTACTAAAGACTGACAAAACTATAGGAGGTCCGTTTCCAGACAGATTTACAACAACTGTCCTTTCTTTACCAACAGCTCAAAAGACAGAAATCGAGCACAGATCCTCACGCCTAAGGCCCCTGAAAGAATTTAAAAACATCGGACATAACGCTCACAGAAGTACACCATATGAGGGGTATGTAATGTACTTATACATAGAAACACAGATGTTGGAAACTGACCAAAAAGACATTCATGAGACTAAAACAAGTATGTTCTGACTCTCAGGTGACAAATGACAAACACGCCCCACAACAACAAGAAGGCGGGTATGTATGTCAAACATAGGAAACGACATATATAATATATACAATGTATTCTAACTAAGATGCAGATTTGAGTTACTAAAAGAGATATATCTATCATTATCTTTTATAGATATAAAGTTGTCCTACACAACACAAAAATACAGCCCTGAGGAAGACCTTAATAAAACGTGATAATGAAGGTCCAACACCAATAAGGTCGAAACGCGTCGGCGAGACTATAAATGTGTATATAATCACAAGTGAATGTGAATAATTTCTCTAATATCTGGTGAACAAAAGACTGATTCCCGGTTACATGTATTATTAATGTTAATTCCAAAGTGGTGATTACTATGCTAATAGGACCATTAGACATATATGTGTACTTGATCAAGAAAGGAGTCAATCTTGATAAGATTAAAAAAAGTAGGACTAGTTTGATTGTATATATTGAAAACAAAGATGAACTAAGAGGATGTACAACCGAGTAAATTACAGTTAAAAGCAAGATTTCGTTTGAGGTAACAAAATTGTTGTTTTTTTGCTCTGACGAACGGATGTAGATATATGTACAGTATGATGAATAAGGTGTAAATATTGTAAATGTATTATATGGAAATTGAACAATAAGTGTGCATCACTAATGAAAATATATAAAAAATAAGCAGTGAAATAGTTTTTGATAAACACAGAGTCAATTAAAAAGGCTTCTGTTTGCAAATCAATTGTGTGATTTATGGTGTCAGGGGTATTCCTTTTTGTATTACAAGTTTATCTGATTCAAACCCCTGTCTCCTCGAAGAATCATCCCCTTTATATAGACCGGTGCACACAATGCCATGTGCATGTGGACAAAGAGTTTGCTCATTGGAGATGCGTGAGGTTGCGCCTACTTGGATCCCAAAAATCTTGGTGGAATGAAGCCAATAAGTCTTTGCAACTGCAAATTGATGCAGTGCACAGGGGTTCCTTTATTGCATCCCCCACAAGGGATACTGGCCTAAAAAGTAGTAAAAGGGCAGGGCAGGCCTCTAAAGCTGTGGAGAACCATCACCTGTGTTGCAGAACCTTTCGAAGTCTGGAGGAGTTCTGGATCAGCAGACCGGTCGACTTAGTTGTGGTGCCTGCGAATGCAGGGAAGTGGCTCCTTCACTTCAAGGGAGATTCCTTCAGGTGTCTATGACGCCGACAGGCCGTGGGAGGTTCATGTATGGTGCACAGGCACAGACAATGCAGCAGACTGGAAGGGAGACAAAGTCAAGCCCAAACAAAGTCCAGTGAAGTCCAGAGTACCCAGACGGTAGAAGAAGTGGTGTCTGATCTGAGTCTTGACCCATACTGAATCTAGTGACCCACCCACAGGTGAGCCCTTAATTACCTTAAACAAAGGGTTGGGACAATTCAGTGGACCCTCCCAGGGATAGTCTGGACAGGGGAGAGGTTACTCCCATGACTATGCACAAGCGTTTTGTCTGGACTGATGGTGAGAGGAGAGAGTAGGAGCCTACCTTCTGAGTCCCTTCTGAGTCAGAGTACTAGCACACCGACCCGCCGAGCTTTCTGTGGCTCCCGCCCGCCCCGCTTTTGACCTGTGGAGCCGTGGAGAGTATGTTTCAGCTCGCTGTTGACTGAGGGCCAACTGAAGCCGTAAAGACTTGTACCAGGTCCTGTGCCAGAGTTGCCGTGGCTTGATCCAGGATTGAGCCGAGATCGGGTCGGGCCTAGAGTTCGGGAACCGGAGCGTTGGGGTGAGTTGAGCCGAGCAGCTTTGGCGTGACGGCGTGTAGTGCAGCTTCCTCGTGCCTTGCCTGCCTTGTTTCCGTGACCCAACCATGGCTCTCCCCATTTCTCCCTGCTCCCCCACCCCCCCATGCTGATATCCCGATCCCGTTCTCTGGCTCTCATCTTCATCTTGCTACCTGCAGTTTGCAGCTTACCATTATTTTAGGCGACAAGTGATGACTGGGTGTAGGGGTTGAGTGGAGTGTGTGCCTCCCCCAGCTACCCAGCACCTCAAACACCACAGGCAGCGTTTATGCCCACACTCCATCACAGAGGTGAAACAAAGGGGCCCCAGGATAGCCCCCCTGGGCAGCATTTACGCACACGCCCATCCACAGAGTCTCAAACAAGGAGGCACCAGGGCATTAGGACAGCCCCCCCCAGGGTAAGGACACCCTAAGGGCTCCCCAGCAAGTGGAGTTGAGCAGTGTGAGGCGCGGGTACAGTGGTGCCCAGAGGGGTCAGAAGAAGTTGAGAGGCATCGGGGTTGGGGGCCCTGGGCTGGTCCTCCATCCCTCCATCCCTTCCCCTGCCACCACCGATTCCACTCCACTCCTTGCTTTCTGACTCCTGACTCTGACTCCTGCTCCTGCTCCCCCTGTAATCAGTCACCTGCTTCCCACTGCCTCCCATTCCTCTGTGTTCTACGCCCTCCTGTGTTCTACCACATCTATCAAGAACAGCGATATTGTAAGCAGCAAAAAGTGACAAGTGACACTGATAGGGAAAAAAAAGGAAGGCCTCCAGACTTCGAAACTTCTGGCCCAACGATCGGAGACCAAGGTTCAAAGACCAGGCATTTTCCGAATAGAATGGTATAGAAAGGCGACTGCGCAGAACAACTATGCGAACAAGAAATGCGGGACTAACTCAGCCCCAGGTCAACTACCGCCCTCACAAATCTGTGAGATGCCAACAAGCTAAGATATTATATCCCCCTAGCAAAGATGCCACATGGGATCTGACCTCACAGGACATGACCTTACTGGATTGGCAACAACTGTTAGAGGGTCTAACAAACTTTCCTTTACCATCAAGGACAAACACCAGGAACACAAATACAAATATAACCCAAAACCTGGGTGAACACGTTGAAATTAACAGCAGCAATTGTAACAGTACTAGTATTAGTAATAGTAACAGCCCTAAAGGCAACAATGATGTCAGAAACTATTCCCAACAACTGTCTAAACAAGGTCACTCCAGCAACCGTGGAAGAACAGTTGACATATCCTTCCACGCAATTAGCACGGAAACCAACGGAACTATTGCTAACACATCAGCATGTGCTGCTCAATACAAAATTTTTAATCAAAACTCTTTATTGACCGTACGTACCTCTTTCTCCAAAAATCTTCATAGTGAAAGCCAATAGCGTACAAGCTGAAGAAAATTCAATCAATCACAGCTCGTTTCGCTCCAACTACTCAGGAATTGGCACATTGCCGCCCACAAACTTAGACAACGGTCTCACGGAAACTCCATTCACCTCTGCTCCAGAGGAAAGTGAGATAAGTAAGGAACTCCCTTCTTTGACACGATACACCAGAGGCATCATGGATAATTGTATATTTTCGAAACCCTAGTTGGACCCCCTGGCCTTTCCTTTTATGCCCATTAAATCCGGAGACAAGGACTTTTTATCAGTGTGGCTCAATGGTTAGAGTGGCAGACCCTGATGCAGAGGTCTGACCGGACCAGGGTTCAATTCTTGCCTCAACGGGTCTTGGGCACAATTTCCGCGGACCTGATAATTCTCGCCTTGGTGCTTATTCTAATCATGGGTCCCACTCTGCCACTCTGGTCAATACCTTGCTTAATCTCCACAATGGCCCCAACAGCGCTAGGATGCATGGCTTCACCTTGGAGGTGCCCAGGAGTGGGCACTTAACAGGGAAAGGCCAGGAAGGGTTCCACAGCGGTATGTGCACAGCGCCTTGAGACCCCTTTGGGGGTGATTCGTGCGCTATATGAAAGCACTACATTTACATTTACATTTATCAAAAGAGAGTCCCGACCTAGACCAAAGTCCAATAAACGCAAATGAACTACGGACATCCGACTTGAATAAAACGGAAATGGAACCTAGCTTGGTGCCACAAAAAATAGAAAACCATCTTGCATTGATCATTGAAGCTTTGATTTCAATGACAAATGCAGCCATAATGCACGCAGATAAATTAGACACTCAAATAAACATACTGCAATTAGTAGCCAGCCTGATCTCTGGAGTGGACTTAAAATTGGAACATTTAAATTTCTTGATACGTAGAGCACAGGCAAACACAGATGTAAAGGTAAAACCAAATGACTGTGGTGCTCTCCAACACTGCAGGGAAAACTCCCAGAAATAATAAGCACTCTAGATACAGACCTTATGTGTGAGGCGAACAGGTGGACGAGAAATACATCATGCCCCTCTCACCTCAACTCAACCCAGAGTCCAAATACGAAGACTATATATAAAGAAAGAAATACGATAAATGCCATGTACGCTCCATCAGGGCAACTGGGAGATCAAACAAACAAAATAAGAACAAGTGATACGCAGTCCACATTGGACCCACATCAATGGCCACAGGATTTAGTTCGGAAAAAATGCAGGAAACCTCTAGGTATGATAGTAACTACCCCAAATGCCCACCGAGCATTAACCCCTCCCATGCTGATGACGAGCTCAGCTCGTCATCAGCTACGGTGCTCGTGTGCTGATGACGAGCTGAGCTTGTCATGGACGTTAGAATGCTCACACGCGGGGATAATTCCCCTGCTGTGCTGAGCGTTCTGAGGAATGGGCATGGCCGTGACGAGCTCAGCTCATCATCAGCACACGAGCACCGTGGCTGATGACGAGCTGAGCTCGTCATCAGCACCGGGGCGCTGTGTGCGCCCCCCAGCACAGTGGGGGAATTACCCCCCCCCCCCCCCCCCCCCCCTGCGAAGGGGTTAACACCTTGGCTTTGAATCTAAACTCAGTCAAAACCACAAACTTGCCACACTACCGATAATGGTCCTGGAAAATCTGATGATTTAACACAATCTTCTTTAGAACTCAAACCTCTATTTAGAAAAACCAAGAAAAAACTGAATAACTTAAATAAAACAAAAAAATGACAAAGGACATTCTAAAGGGACCATCATGCATTGGTTTGTGCCAGAAAATCAAGACCACAAAGATAATAGCAAGGAGAATCAGAATGGCTGTGACCTCATACAAAAACCAACTGCTGATCAAAACAGAGTCACACAAATCTATGGCACAATTATTACTGAAATACCTCCTCAGAGCATCCCATGTAACTCAAGCGGGAATTCGATTAAAATCCCGACCACAAGATCCCTTGCGCCCAGAGACCACTTTGAGCAACATAGAGGGCCCACAGATCAATGAGCCACGACAAGACACAAACAAACTTGCCGACGCACAGCCAAAAGCCTATAATGAGCCCCAACTTGTAAACACACTCAATGACCAATAGGAGAGGAATATCATCCATGTAAGTCTTAATGACTGTCCATCGACCCCGGATCCCACGCTTACCCTTAGGACTGACCCGCAATGCTGTATCTCGAAGGATCTGCTCTTTGTGAAAATCCTACTCTGAATTTAATAGAGCCTTCGGAAACCACTTTACTTAAACCCTGCCAGGCCCTTATCACAGACCGTGAAAACCCAAAAGTTTTGTTATATCCCAAATACACTACGCAGGGGAGCTGGGACATTCTCAACAGAGGGAATCTTCTGAAGCTCTGGGAAAACATTTCAGGTCTGGAAAACATCAAAACAACTGATATTGACAGGGCGGCTTTCTCCGGCCCAGGGCTGAGCGAATTAAATTAAACAACTGAGATAACCTTCTCCAACCAGACCATGGGGAACGTTCTGAAAGTACACAAAACGCAACTGGGGCATAAAAGTTAAGCCACAACCTTTAACTAAATATCCAGAGATTCTGAAAAATAAAGGGCCAACTGCTGAACAGGGAGAACAAGATCTGAACGGACAGAAATGGATGAACAGCAAACACCTAACTTTACCAGCTACAGGATCAATTTTACATGGCTCTATAGGTGGCACAAAAGCAATACAGCAGAGCAACAATTCAATTTAAATCTCCAAACATATAGATGGAGGCATTCGCTCCTGCTCAACTAAGGGGAACAGTGCCAAAAATTGGAACTGGCTCCCACTGGCTTTAAATTGTATCTCCTAATTTTAGATCCTCGTTGGGAAACCACCCGATAACATCAAAGACCACCTTTGGCCATGCTCAGCACAATAGCCCCGTGCTGAGAATAATTGAACAATACAAAAATTTCTAGCTATCGCGACAAGAATTTTAGATTCTATTAAGGACACGGAGGCGAGGATTATGCTTTCTCATTTCTTTACTGCAACAACAGCAGCCAATGAAAATGAAAGTACACATGTAAAAAATAACATTTCTCATGAGGCTTTGAACCACGCCTCTCTTACAACAACCAATCACGAAGGTATCATGTCTATAAATCCTGGAGACACTAGTCCGGCCTCTTCTTTCTTTGCTGCTCCGCAGCCCAGATAAGTGTTCTTTTTCTTTCATGCTTCTGCTTAATGCTTATACATTGGTTAATGCCTTTGCCTATTGGGTTTGATTATGTATGTATATTACATATTTCGATTGATCGCTTTACGCTTTCTTGGCACTGTTTTATTATTGCATTGTCTGCTTTACTCTTAGTTTGGGGCCAGAGCTTCGCTCCGTTCCCCGCTTCCCCGTGGTGGCACGTGTTGCGCACCTAGGCCCGCCGGCTCCTTTCCCTCGACTTCCAATCGTTGCTGCCGCGGCGCAGGCTTCGGCTAGCCGCATTTGTGAGGGGTTAGCCCCCCCCTCGGGGACGGGTGTGCGTAGATGCCGTTGAGGCCTTACGCACGTCTCGGGGAGCCCGCGCACGCCGTGTTGGCACGCGCAGTTCTCGAAGGTGCCAGAACGACGCTCTGCCCCCGGCTGAAGTGGGGATGGACGCAGCTTGGGCCAGGAGCCGTGGGCGATTTCTGTGCTTTGGCAGCTTCTTTTGTTCAGGCGACACCTCTTTCCTCCGACTAGTCCTAGAGTGGGACTTGGCCTTTGCTTTGGTGTTTTTCCCTGGTATTTCCGGCTCCTGCGCCTGGCACCCCCCAACCTCGACGCCCTTGCTCGGGCTGGTCTTGCTTCCCACTGGGGACTAGAGTTGGAATTTTGGATTCCTGATCGCGATGGCAGACACTGAATACTGCGAAGAGGAGGATACTGCGTATGGCTTTCAGGGACAGCAGGAATTCTATGAAGGAGACTCCATGGAGGAGATCATAGACAAAAAACTCGATGCCAAATTGGATAAAGCCCTTTCCTCGGCCCTCTCCCCTATGGCCAAGAAATTGGATCTGCTGGTCCCGGGTAAACCGTTGCCCGTTCCGGGCAAGGACCCCCTTCACCCTCCTCCCCCGAAGAAGGCGGCTCTTGACCTGTCCTGGCCGCATGCCCAGTCTTACGACAAACTTTATAAGTTCCAGGAGTCTCGATCCTTCGACAAGCCTGTCACCCCTCCTCCCACATCCCCCCTGGTTATCACCACAACGGATACCGGCACCGATACCGATTCTGGCCTGTCATAATCAGAAGCCTCCGGTCCTGCCATAGAATCAACATAATAACCTGGAACGTTGTAGGGATACACAAAGTTATGCAAAGTCATGGGGCAATCACACTTCTCGCAGGAGCAGATATAATCTGTGCCCAGGAAACATGGGCTACTTCTTAAACACCAATAGGGGACTATGCTGAATATTTCCAACATTTTCGGGAGACCGTCTTGGGGCATTTCAATATGCATCAAACATGCACTGAAAGTCCATTTTTCAGTAATAAAGAATTAGTCAGATATCTTTTTGGCTGGCACCTTCAAAGGTTTGATCATGACAGACGGCCCAATATCAATACTCTTAATCAATGTCTATTTTAAACACCACAGGCCGGGTTCAAACGACAAACTCAATCAGCTATTAAACAAGATTGAAACTTTGCTATCACAGTATGCAGGTATGGACTCCGTCATTCTTGGTGATTTTAACATGCACAACATAGGTCAAACAACACCTAAATATCACCGCAATGGGAGCACCAGAAGATTCAACGCCCTAATGCGGGCATATAATCTGGTAATGACACACTTCTTAACTACAAAAGTCAACCCAACAGCATTGATAATACCCACTTATAACAACCAGACAACAATAGAATATATTCTACTAAGTGAGAGTCTACAAAAACATATGTTAAATTATGCAGTCCAACCCCGGAATGAAAGTGACCATGCCGCTCTTACCTTAAAGTTGTCCATCACTGCGAAAATACGTTCTACTCTTTGCTGTATTGGAGCTACAAAGGGGAAAGAGTCATATAGACTCCTTTGAAGAATTAAATGGGGGCCGTTCCCAAGCCTTAGTTCGCCTCATGGAAACTAACATGGAAAGGCTGGCAGACTGGCCATAATGAAAAGGGCTGAATAGGGGAATGGGGCTCACTCGCTTAGCACATCAGCTTCGGGGGAATGACATTCAAAGAACCTATGTTAACTCCGCTTAAAAATTGGGATATCAACCAGCAATTATGAAACGCTCCAGACAACTGAATTGTAAATGCAGGGCCTTTCTAGTAACTAGACCCGAGTCTGCAAAAATGGAACTAAAACTAGTGGCCAAGAGCCACTCAACATTGGTCTGGCAAGTAAATCCCGAACTTACAGAGGAAAAATGACTATAGATTTCCGAGCTGCTTGCACCTAGCAAAACCCAAGAATTCTGGCAATTAACAGAGAGAACCCACTTGATGCAAGCACCTGGATAGCCCATGTGAAACCCCTCTACACTGATGACTCGAAGATAAAGTCAACAGAAATAACAACTTTCGGGGAACATCCAAGTAAAATAACAACTGAAACTATGGATCCTTTGGCTGTGGCCACCCCTTCAGAAAAACAAGCAATACAAACTATTCTGAAAAAAACGCCACAATGGAGCTCCTGGACCTAATGGGCTGCCTGGCTCCCTCTTCAGAGAGGATATCAACTTCTGGGCTGAGAATTTGGGACAGTTGTAAGCTGAGTACAGGTTTTTGGAGGATGTCCCAGATTCCGGGAAGGGATCACTACTACACCCAATTTACAAAAATGGGCCAAGCATGGACCCTAGGAACTAGCACATGATTGCCTTATTGGGCATTGAGTGCAAGGCTTATGCTAGCACTCTCCTGACGGAACTAGCAGACTGGGTCAGCAAGGAATATCCGCTCCCTTTCTATCAGACCGGGTTCTGTTCAGAAGCCTCCACCTTAGATAATATCATTGCCCTATCATACTTAGTACAACAAACAATGGCTCGCAGAAATCAGCCGCTTTTTGCTTGTTTTATCGATTACACAGCAGCATTCGATTAGTAGATCGCAATATCCTATGGAAGAAATTGGCCTGTTAGAACTTCTGCCAGAAACAGTTACAAGCCATCAGATCGTTGTATGTTCAAACTTGGGTAAGACTTAAACTCTCGTGCGAATCTGCTACAGCAAAAATCATCACAGATCACGGGTTAAAGCAGGGCTGTGTCATTGCCCCATTTCTCTTCAATCTATACACAGCAGATTTGGGTTGCGCACTGCACAGAGCAACTTTAGCGACTCCTAGGTTTTGGAGAATTAGGATCCAGCTGATACAATATGCAGACATCCTGGTCCTTTTGGACCACACCAAAGTCGGCCTTCAAAAAGCTTTAACAGCAAGCTGGTTGCAAACCCAACGAAATCCAAGATAGTGATCGTTGGACGCCATCAGAAAAGATTTTGAAATGGAGTTTGGGACCACTAATACTGAACAGTACACAATCATACAATTATCTCGGTGTTTGGTTCAGTGAAACTGGCCGGTCACAGTGCCATTGCAACAAGCTCCAGAGGCAGCAGAGGGGAGAAGGTGCAGAGATCACACAGCATTACTTCTAAATGAGGTAAGAAACACTCTGAAAATTTCTTGTTGTTGCAAGCAATGTAAATTTTAATTCAAAATGAAACTGAATGCATTTACTTCATGGTCTTTCACTGTATCCCAAACTTAATTGTGGGCTGTAAATCAGACATGTACAAATGATAAGTATTGAACCTTAAACAACTTCGACCTTATGAATACCATTCAAGAGGCATCACAGACAATATCATTTCTTATGGCGATGCACTCCTAATGCCTTCCCTGTACTTTTCCCACTGAGCATGGTGATATTACTGGCATCATTTAGCTTTCTATTACTTCGCCGTGTGCCACTTAAGCAATGCTAAGATGTGACACTCACAGCACTGCCGGTACCACTCTCCCCCTTTGGTATTTGCTTTTCTGGGGATGCATTAGACTGTGAAATTCCTGATGGCTCAAAGGTAGTTCCCACTCCCTTTTGAATATGTTCAAATGTTTTCATCAAGAGTACCTGGGTTGAAAGGGTCTGTTTGCAGAGGCCACGTGTACAATTTGAAAGGCGAGTCATTTCCCTGTTATGAGCCTGCATGTTGGTCAGTAGTCGTACCTGCCTTTTTCCACTTATATTTTGCTGTTTTCGCATCATTGTGCACTTGGTCTACAAAGAATTGGGAATGCGGTGAAGCTTCAATGCAGATGTTTCATTGCCTGTCTTCATTACATTGATCATTTTATTCATACTGGTAGATAATGTACCCATTTGTTTGCTGATATGTCCCAGTTTTCCTTTAATAATTCTAATGTCTTTGCCTTGCAGGTGCTGTACCTTTAGTATTTTGTCCTCAACAAGATTGCCAGTGATGGGACCCTCTCCAAAATGACCACTTTCTCGCACATTCCCTCGGCGCAAAGAAAACTGCTGAAGTCTCCTTCGCCTACCCAGCCTTGTATTTGTGACTGTAGGAGTGCTTTGAGGTTGCCTTTCTGGTACATTGTCATTCTGCTCAGTTTCAGAATCTGTTTGGAGCAGTTGTTGCACTCGGTCTTTCCCCTGTTTGTGAATTGGCTGCTGATGTACTGGGAGCATTTCCCAACTGTGTTTCTTGAACTTCTTGGTTGTGGAAATCCCTCAAATCCTGCTCAGTTATGTCTTGCAGTGCCTCTATGTTTTAAAAAAATGCAAACATGATGTTAATTAAAGTTTGCACTTTCCTTTAAGTATGTAATAAAACGTAATAATGTTCTCAATCAAATGATTCCAGTCTCATTCATAATAGTTCTTCAAAGCAATGAAATTACAAGTAGAATTTATTGTTTGTGTGCATGATGGACGCCTAAAAACTACAACTCCCATAATGCACTACTTTCATTTACCTAACTTTACATGGCTGTTGCTGGTAATACACACAGTTCATTTCATGCACAACATAATTGCAATGCTGATAATCCTTCTACTTTCACAACAGTCTTTAAATTAATGGGCTCCATTCAGACATTCAAAAGCACATACAATTCACTTACCTTCAGAAGGAGTTGGAATCTCTGATGTATCAATGTCTATTACTCCGATTACAGCCTCAGTCAACAGTGTGCCTTCCACCATGTCTTCCAGGGGAGTGTTGGGTCTATCCCTGGGTGTTCCACCTCCAGTAAGCTTTGCTGATTTGATCCTCTTTGCAAGCTTCTCTTTTGCACGGCTGTGCAGGTCATACCATCTTTTTTGTAAATTGTTTATGTCGCGATGTGCCACTCCTACTGCGTTCACCTTTGCTTTTATGGCAATCCATAGGTTCCTTTTAACAGCCTCTGGGACCTTCAGAGAAAGCTTACCAAAAAGCTGCTCCTGTCTTGCAGTCACCTCCTCAATAAGGATTTCCAACTCTTGATCAGAAAACGTTATTTTCCTTTTCCTGGCAGGCCCCTCTTCAACAGGATTCTCATTTTCCATTTTTCTGAAAAAATGTGAGGCACAGACTGCAGCAGCAACCTCCAGGGAAAGCTCACTCAGCAAACTGCCAAACCACACCTTCAAAAAAGGGAGCAGCTGCGCCTAAATGCTGTACTGGCTTTCAGGCAGTTCAATCAATGAGATTCATCATGTGTGTAAAATCGCAAATTGCGATATCGCAAAATGCGAATTCGCAATTAGGAATTCGCAAATTTACTGCGATTCGGTAAAAATTGTGATTTTTACCGAATCGCAAAAAAAATGCGAAATGAATGATGCATTGCCATTTGCGATTCCTTATTTTTCGCAAATAAGGAATCGCAAATTAAAACATTGATGCATCTACCCATAAATCCTGTCTGGAAGGTGGTCACACCTCCCTGTGACAGGATGCCTATTGTCTGCCTTCCCCTTGGCTCAGCAGCAGAAGGGCAGAAATGTGTCGCTGGTCGGCAGCAACAATTGTGT
This sequence comes from Lissotriton vulgaris, assembly GCF_964263255.1. NCBI lineage: Eukaryota > Metazoa > Chordata > Amphibia > Caudata > Salamandridae > Lissotriton > Lissotriton vulgaris. The sequence continues at coordinate 41,662 of NW_028253450.1, read as the reverse complement.
GCTGTCCAGGACTAGAAGACTGGCACCGGAAAAACTTGCAGCTTAAAGGAGGGCTCTTCCAGTGCCTAGAATCATACTTCCCACACCATTTATGTTATGGGGGTGGGATTCCAATATGTTTGATAACAACATGATAGGCTTCGTTGCAGCCTGTTTCGAGATGGTCATCGCGTAATTATGCAATGCTTCTCTATATGGTATTTGGCTGCTTCACTTACAACTCGGGGGAATGGACTACATAGGCTGTAGAGGTGTCCTGCTCATGCAGGGGCACCCTCACACTTAGAACCGAGCACCCTGCCTTCTGGATTGCAAAGGCCTGCTATAGGGGTGACTTATCGGTTTTGAGTGTAGTGACGCTAGATATAGGAAACCTATATCTTTAGTAAGTGGTGCAGGCACCAGCTTATACAGATTGCAATGACTGGCCTGTAGTTCTATTGTGAAAGGTCTCCCATGGGTCACATAAGCATGCTCCAGCCCATGGGGGGGGACATCTGGGGTACCTCTGCCCTGGCTACCTTAGTACCATATACTAGAGACTTATAAAGGTACCCCCTAGTATACAATCTGGGATCCACCTAAGTAGAAGCAGATATACTGGGGTCCTGATGAGTAGGATCCCAGTGAGACTAGTCAATAACAGCTTAGCACCAAGCAAAAAGTAGGGGTAACCATAGAAGCAGATCCTACTTTCCTACAACTCGTTACTTACATGTAACGATTACAACTCGGTCATTATGGTTGGTTTTTGCTAAAACAAAAAGTTAAACCTTCCTCGTGTAATTATTGTCTGCTTCATGTCTGAACTTAGAGATCTGAGTGGTGTCTGACAAGTGGTAAATAGACTGACTACCATGAGGTAAACAAAATTCCTGTCTCATTGTATTTCGCACCAACCACTTTTACCTTTTTTTTTTTAAAGAATTTGTTATTGAATTTTACTTTTGTAATGTATTTTTATTAGTTAATTGATTCATAGCTTTGGCCATTTAACCAATATTTCCAGACAAACCAGAATCAGCTTCTACAACATTGAGACTTGGAAAAAACTTTTCTGCATCAGTGTGGAAAGTGTCTTAAACTCCAGTTTAATGGCATTTCCACAGCTTCAGTACCTACCTGAAAAGAAAATCTTTGATCCACATTTCGTTTATGGTTCAACTTTGGGACTACCAACAAATGTTGATCTTCTGAAATAGTGCATATGTTAGAACATACATTGTGATCTCCTAACTAGGAGCAACAAAGCTCAATCATGAGTCTGCCCAGCACTGATGTTTTAATGTCATTGGTTTATATGTGGTGATGCGGCTTCTTGTGCATTTTTCCAATCCATGCATTAGTGAGGTAGTGTATACTCTGTGTGTTATTTAGCTGGGTATCTTTTTTTCCACCCTTGTATTGCTGAAGTAGTTTGTAGCACTTCTGTGCAGCGATCCTGTCGTCCTTAATTGCCTGCTTTGCAATTTATTGCTTTTATTGTTCATTTTGCTCAAACCATCAAATACATCGCTTTGCATCATGCATTGTGCACCTGTACAACTGCTAATTATGCTTTTAAATGAGTGTCTTTTCTTTGTGTTTTCCACTTCATTGTAGCACATGGTCATATTTAACAGATGTGCTACTTGCAGCAAAGATGGTAAATTTGCTGACCGTGTAAAGCTACCTGTGCTTCTGCTAATCTGCTGTAATTACGCCCAATATTGTTCTCCTTATGTCCTGTAGTTTCTCACATATCGCACGATTCCGCAATTTTATTCCACCCACATGGATGTTCTTTGATGAGCTTTATTCTGTCATTATTCATAGTTCATCCATGGTTTATACTTTTTATCTTTTATTTTCACCGGTATATATTGGAATATTTTGTGGCAGTATGTATTGCTTTTGTTTGCAGTTCAGCTTCGAAGTTGTCTGTGCGTATGTGACTTGCCTAGTGTCTGAACAGGTCTATTTTATGCTGCACAGACCGTACATTTGTGTATCGTGGCATGACGAAAATGTGTATGGAATGATACATGAACGGACTGGCAGAAGTGACTGCATGTCGTACTTTTGCAATGTGTTGTGTTCACTTAGTATTTTTTATAGTAGGGACACTATTGTCGCTAAACAGGTTGTTTTTAGGTTGCATTTCTCGTAAAGCTGTAATGCTGGATTTCTGCACGGTGCTTTCAAAATATTTAATTTATTTTGTATAAGAAAGACACTGTAAATTGCACAGTGATCGGAGTTAATGTGTTAATACGAGTATCTGCGTTTGTGTATTGGTGCATATCCGAGTGTGGGATATTACCTTAAAGACGTACAAGTGCACTTTGGTTTTTTGGCATACGGACTAATGACTGCACACCTTACTTGGATTGGAACAGTGTTTTTTCTTGCTTGGGGAATTTGAGTACTCTCGTATCTAGGTACTGCTTGCATGTTCCGGTCTGTGATCTGGGTATTTATGTAAAAAATATGTGATACTTTACCTCTATCTACATGTTGATCAGTATTCGTATTGCATTAGGTTTGTTTAATTCCTACCTGGTACTATCCCAAAGTAGTGTTCATATCGAAGGCTCTGGCTACAGTATATGACTGTGTAGCTCTGTTTGGGCATTACATCAGTGCTTAGTGGTATCAAGCTGTTGCATTCATATACACCTGTTTCTGTATGTTGTGCCTGTCTATAAAATAATTTGTATGTGTTTCAGAGTGCAGTGCTGATTGGAAATGCTGGCTGTATTATGGTATCCGAGCTCACAGGGATTCTTCAGATATTTCTTGAATGAACTATGCAGGCTCAACTTCAGATGTACTTCCTATGCCTCGTTACTCATGTTTCTAAAAATCTCATTTGCTGGTGATCAGTACATGTTCATCTGTCATTGTAACCAACATTAGCCATACCCTTCAGTAGCTATCTTTGGAGCGGGCATGACAGTTGGGCCAATCCTTATAAACGGAGCAGTTGGAAAAGCTCCACCCCCAAATATTATTTGTGATGCTCCACAGCAGACCTGTAGTTCCTCAAGTCTTGAGCATCTCCTTAAGGATTAGTTTGGGTCAGAAGAGAGCAGGCCAATGTAGTCGGATGCAGATCTGGGGGGGGGGGGGCCATGCAGGACCGTGCGGGCGGCCGTGTTCTGTATCATTTGCAGTCGGTTTAAGGAGGACTCATTTGCTGCGATCAGAAGGGTGTTGCAATAGTCCAGTTTGCTTAGTACCAGGGCCTGTGTTAGGATCTTTCTGATTGCGTCAGGAACATATGGAAACGCTTTCCGTAGTAGGCCAAGGGTGGGGAAGCAGGTGCCGACTGTGTATGTCATGTGCTTCTTCATGGTTAGGGACTGTTCAAAGTGTACACCGATGTTTTTGACTGTAGTTGCCGGGATCAGGGGCTTGCCTAGTTCTGGGGGCCCCCAAGATGGTGACCAAACAAGTGGGGCATCTCCAAAGGGGAAACATCCTTTATAACGCAACTTTTACCACGCAGTGCTTTTACATCGCAACTTTTACAACGCAAACCATTACAACGCATTGCGCTGGGGGGCGCTCTAGGATAGGGAATAGATTTAATTTACTATCCAACACCTTCCCTACTATCCAAGGGGACTGGAGTTGGAATAGTAAATTAAACTATTCTCTATCCAGCACCCCTCAACACTATGCGTTGTAAAGGCATGCGTTGTTAAAGTTGCGATGTAAAAGCATGCGTGGTAAAAGCATGTGTTGTATTGCCATACATCCTCTCCAAAGAGCAGAACCTCTGTCTTCCCGGCATTCAGTTGAAGAAAATTACCTTCCATCCAACGTGATTTTGCCAGCATGCCTGAAGAGAAGGTGGATTGAGCGGAATGAGAGGTTTTAATGAAAGCAAAGGTGAGCTGGGTGTCGTCCGCGTAGGATATTGGAACGAACCCGTGGTTTTTCAAGAGGGTTGCCAGAGGGGCTATGTATATGTTGAACATAGAAGGGCTCAGGCATGAGCCCTGTGGCACCCCCTGGGTGAGTACCTGAGGAGTGGATCGGAAGGGGCCTAGGTTGATGGTTTGGGAGCGGTTAGAGAGAAAATTGATTATCTATTTCTGAGCTGTCCCTCCGACTCCTACTTCCCTTATTCTTGCGTGCAAAGTCTGGTGGTCCACCGTGTCAAAGGCGGTAGATAGGTCTAAGAACACTAAAAGGGTAGACTGGCTCTGGTCTTAGGAAAGTCTGATGGTGACGGCCACTAGGGCCGTCTCAGTATTATATTCAGGACGAAAACCTGATTGGGTGGGGTCCAGGTAGCCAGTTTTTTCAATGTGGTTGGAGAGATGTTGATTGACATGTTTTTCCAAGACTTTGCTCAGGTAAGGGAGGAGGGAGATGGGGCGGAGGTTCGAGAGATTTTCCATAGGGAGTTTTTTTTTTTTTGGATGGGGATGACTTTGGCCGCCTTCCATGATGAGGGTAAGTGGCCTTCTTCCACGGACTGGTTCAGTATAGAGCAAAATGGTCCTGATAGATATTCTGTTAGGGAAGCCATGATTTTGGCAGGTATGATATCAAGTGGGGAGCCTGACTTTATTGTGGTTATGTCAATTTTACGATGTGTGTCTTCACACAGTACATTTGAAATAATCAAAAGGAGCACTATATACCAATAAAGAACAGGCTTTTATGGACCATAAACTGAATGAAATGCTAATGTAGGAAACGTCTCTTCTGCTATAGTAGTACCTTTTTAATAGAGGGGCCAACTGTGCACATAAAGGGGTATTTTGTGAAATGCATTCACTTATATTGTCAGAACCGGTTTGTGCCACTGGAAATAAAATGTCACTCAAAGGGTCAAACTTAAGTGTTGTGTTGTAAGTACACGTTTGAATGTTGTGTATTTTGTATGCCCAGAGGGGTGCTGTGGTATTGGGGTGTCACACGCGGTGGTAGACCACTGGGTGAAGGCTTCCCAAGGAGCGGATGCCTCTGGTGAGTCCCAGGGTATTTATGATTAAAATATGACCTACTTATTTCCAATATCTATGACCTATCCATACAATAGTGTCACATAATCACAGCAAACATTGGAAACGCCACACTTAAGTCCAATGAATACTCTGCATATGGAATGACCCGCCCTCTGTTTGAAACACTCCTTTAACCCTTCTGTTTGGGCTAGGGGAAATGGGGGGAGAAGGATTAGGGGTTTGCGCTTGGGGTGTTTTTCGGATAAGAGCAGTGATTGTGAAGAGGAGGCAGGATAAGGGCTAAGAGCTGCCTACTTTGGACCTGGGGAACTTGGTTTGAGTCTCAGCGTGGCTCATCATCCTGTGATCCTGAGCAAATCCCTTAAGTTGGAGAAATATAAAACTGCAATAATCAAAAAACAAAAATGTGACACATATCGGAGCAGAAATACAGATATTTGTGACTGGTCTGAGGCATGCAGCAAGTCCAGAAGCACCACGTGTGCTTTCACACTCACTAACATATATTAGTGAGTGTGAAAGCACGAGTCGTCCTTTTAGGCTTGCTGCATACCATTTGGTAATAGAGTGCAGCAGACTGTGTGCTTTTTGAAAGTCTTCTGTTAATTGCAGCGCCCGAAATACACGGGCTGCAATTAACAGGAAAACTTTCAAAAAGGCACGCAATCTGCCGCGCTAGATTAACAAAAGGCATGCAGCAAGCCCAAAAACACAACGTTTGCTTTCACAATCACTAATAGTTAATTGTGGTTGTGAAAGCATTCGTTTCACAATCACTAATATATATTAATTACTAATATATATTAGTGATTGTGAAAGCACATGTCCTGCTTTTAGGCTTGCTGCATGCCTTTTGTTAATAGCAAGCATGCCCTTTCTTAATACAGCGCAGCTGGGGGCAGATTGTCTGCTTTTGTTAAAGTATTTCTGTTGATCGCAGCGCCCGTCATGCTTCTACAGGGCGTGGCATTCAACATGAATACTTATTATTAATATTATTATTGTTATTATATTTATTTTTATAGAGCGCAACAGCTACCCTAAGGTTTCCAGCGCTAGGAAAGAAATTAAAACAAAGTAATAATGGAGAGAAAAAAAATGAGCAGGTGGAATCTGTTTATAGGTTGAACAACCTTGTTTTCAGGTATTTACGGAATTGCAGATGGCATTCATTTTTACGGAGTTGAAGTGGGAGCGAGTTCCATAATGAGGGGGCCAAATAGGAAAAAGAACGCCCTCCCTGTCTAACTCGTTTAATCCTAGGTACCTGGAACTTGTGTTGAGTCGAGGGACGTAGGGTTCTGGAGGGGACGTATTTCTTAACCAAGGAGTTCAGATAGGCAGGAGCCTTATCAGCTTTGATTCTATGCATGAAACACAGAGCTTTAAATTTTGCTCGTTGTTCGATCCGGAGCCAATGGAGATTCCGGAGACCAGATGATATGGGAGATCTTTTTGGTAACATGCATATCAGTCTCACAGCTTCATTTTGCACAGTTTGTAGTTTCTTAATAACATCCTTGCGAGCTCCCAGGTATAGGATGTTACCATAGTCCAGCCTGGATGTAATTAAAGCTTGGACCACGGTTTTTAATGTGTCCTGGGCAGCATCCACCTGATTTTTCTAAGCCACTTGAGTATGTTAAAACACGTGGCTGCCACTCTAACCGTCTGTTGTTTCATGGACAGGTGTGCATCAAAAATTTTGCCCAGATTGCCGGCGGTGCTAGAGGGAGTGGGTGTGGGCCCCATCTGAGAGGGCCAATGTTGTGGGCCCCACAAAGAGGCTTGTTTTCCAAATAGAAGTAGTTCCGTCTTTCCTCCATTGAGTTTTAACTTATTCTCATGCATCCAGCTGGCAATATTGGTAAGGCCCAAATGGAGGGAGGACGGGTTAGAATGTGCATTTGCTGAGAGAGAGTACACAATCTGGGTATCGTCAGCATATGAGTAGATTGTCAACCCAGATTGTTCGGCTAGGAAGGCAAGGGGACTGATATATAAATTGAATAACAGAGGACTAAGTATTGATCCCTGAGGCACTCCATAAGGTTGATTGTGGGTTTTAGATGAGGATGTGGCAGAAAAGACTTGAAAAGTTCTGTCGGAAAGAAAGCATTCAAGCCATGCCAGTGCCGGTCCTGTGATGCCACGGGTTTGCAAGATGTTAAGGAGGATGGTGTGGGAGACCGTGTCAAATGCGGCACTTAGATCGAGTAGTATAAGTGCCATGGTCTCCCCATCATCAACTTGCCGACGTATGGTTTCAGAAACTCCAAGAAGGGTGGATTCCTTTGAGAATCCTGTCCTAAAACCAGATTGGGATGCGTGAAGGAGATGGTTGGATTCTGTAAAGTTTGTAAGTTGGGGGACAATGTGTTAATCCAAAATTTTGGAGAATAAGGGTAGCAATGAAATTGGACGGAAACTAGATGGATCCTGTGGATCTGCAGTGGATTTCTTTAAAAGGGGTGAGACCATGGCATGTTTCCATGATTTAGGGACAACAGCCTCTCTCAAGGAGGTATTTAACAGCTCTAAAATGAGCGTAAGTGAAGGAGTGTCCAATGAAGGGAGGATTTGGGGAGGGAAGGGGTCAAGGGGAGAGCCGCATTTAATGGTTGTTATAATTTTTTGTAGTGAATGCAGGTTGAGGGGGGCCCAGTTGGTTAGAAGCTGGGAATTGGGCATCTGGGTCAGAAGTTGTTGTAACTTTTTTAGATTTGGACAGGCATACCGAGGAGTCCACAGCTGATGGAAAAATAGCTGGGTCTTTGAATTCCTCATAAATTTTGTCAATTTTATTCCTAAAGAATTCCACCAAAGCATCACACTGTGCAGAGTCCAGGGAGGGTGCTTTTGGTTGACAGGATGAACCAGAGAGTTCCTGGACTATTTTGAAAAGTGCTTTAGGGAGATTTTGAGCATTTTCAATAGTTGTTTTAGCAAATTCAGCTCTAGCTGATGCACAGTTAGAATGATAGTTCAGAAGGGCTGCTTTATAAATTGATTTTTGTACGGAATCATAATGGGCACGCCATCTACGCTCTAAATTTTTACAGGCCGTTTTTTCAAGTCTGAGGGCGTCTGTAAACCAAGGAGCTGGGGGGTGAAGAGGCGTTTGTTTTTTATTTTTCAGTGGAAGGCATGTATTAATGGCGGAACTAAGCCAATTTTGAATAACTATAGCTTCACCTATATTTGTTATATTGGTGAGGGGCCTAGTGTCCCCAAGACAGGTGTTAAGCTTAGTAGAATCCAGCTTTTTCCAATTTCTTAAAACTCTGGGTCCGGATGGGGCTCTGCAAGAAGTGGTCAGTTGCGGCATTGCTATCGTAAATTCCACTAAGTGGTGGTCGGACCACGGGATAGGTTTCGATGGTTTGCAGGAGATGTTATCTTGGTTGAAAAAAATTGGATCAAGGAAGTTACCTGCCTTGTGGGTTGGACCCTCGTTATGAAGGGTGAGATTTAAGGCCAGTAGGTCTGCTATAAAGTTGGTGCTGGTGTGACTAGAGATGTCATTTAGATGAATATTTAGGTCACCAACTATCAAGAAATTTGTTGCTTCTAGTAAAAATGGTACAATGAGCTCGGGAAAAGAGGCTGCCCACATGCTGGCAGTGCCAGGGGCTCGATATATTAAAGCACCAGATAGTGTAAAGTTTGGAAATAGCTTAAGCTTGAAGGATCCAGCTTCACAATTAGGGAAGTCAAGATCTATCCATTGACATGTATAGCAATTTCGAAAAATAATGGCGATACCGCCCCCTTCTTTGTGTGTTCTGTTTTTGCTATTATAGCTGTAGTTAGTAGGTAATGCAGCTGCTATGTCTGGACCTGAGCTATTGGTCAGCCAGGTCTCAGTGAGGAAAAGTGCAGTTGGTTGTGAATCTGTAAGTAGATCATAAATATCCCTTTTATGTTTAGGCAAAGATCTACAATTTAGGCTGATAAAGGAGTGGTTGACTAAAAGTTGAGTGGAAGTTGGTATATGCCGTATTGGTGGAAAGTCGGCAGTTTCCAAGTCAATTTCAGACGGTAGGGAAAGGAGATGAAGGTTACATTAAGAACATGCAAAAGGAGTATGAGCACAATTTATAAGTTTCCCTTTGGAGCAAGTGGGAGGGATAGCTGCCAGAAGGGCCTCTTTTGAGTAGGAAATATAGGAGTGACTGATAGGGCCCGGGGTCGTGGCCACTGGCCGCGTCTGGTCGTGGACGGGCGCAGAGGTGCAGGACTTTGGCTTGTCTTCGGCGCGACAGCGGCGCGCCCGCTGCGCGGCCGAGGACTCATGATTTATATAGGCAGGGGCGGAGTCAGCTGCAGGTCGCTGATTGGTTGTGCCCTGGAAGTTGCAATCACTTCCTCTGTGGTGGGCGTGGCGCCGTCCCTCCACTCAAACCAAACTTTTGGCGGTGGACCGGGGATCCCATGTAAATGGGTGAGTGCAATTACAAGTTTTAAAAACACAATATCAACACTTTAAAATCATGTGCAATCATTAATTTTTACCAGCGCTCGAAATTCGTGCTCTCCTATGTCTCACAACGTTTCAAATCCTTGCCTCTAGGGGAATGGGTGTGCTGTGTGTGCACACTTCAAAGCCACTGCGCGCTAGGAGTGAAAGAGGTGCGCGCCCGCGAGCGTGTTGCTGGGAACAGTGATGGTAAGTAGGTATGGGTAAATAGGTTTGTTACTTATGTAATTAGGCATGATAGATTAGATCTGTATTAGTTAAGTGTAGTAGTTATGGAAGGAATGATAGTTTAGTTGATTAGGTGAAGAAGTTGATAGTTTAAGAGTGGTAGGTACGTGTGCTTAAGTACTCTAGGTATTGAAAAAGGCCAGTAGATATGGTTAGAAGGTAAGCATAGTAGTGTAGCTATGGCTGGTTGGTATGGTGAGTTAGGAATGGTAGGTTAGGTATTGTACATTAGGTGTGAATAGGTTAGGAAAGGTAGGCTGTGAAGTGATGTTAGAGTTGATCAGTAAACTAGGTTAAGTATAGTAGAAATGGTCTGCAGGAGTTGTATTATAGGTTAGGTATGTTAGGTTTGGTACAATCGGTAGGTTAGAAGTGATTATATATATATGGGGCCATATGTATGAAAATGTCCATTTGCGATTGTCAAACAGCGATTTTTTGCGAATCGCTATTTAGAATCGCAAAGCGCTATGTATGTACGATTTGCAATGCATTTTGCGAATCCTACAAATTCCTTAATTGCGAATCGCAAATTGCGATTTGCAGTTAAGGAATACCTCCCAATTCATTCATATGGGCCCTGAGGCCCATAGGAATCCAAATTCTCCAAATTCTAGTCGCATTACCTGAGAAGGATTATGCCATAAGTCCCTCTCTTTTAAAAGTTGGAGTTTCGAGCAGTAGATTTTTAGCATTGCGAGAAGGTCTGGAGCTGCTTGATAATTTGAGTTTATTGGCCAAGTAGTGAGAGGTGTAAGTGTGTATGGCTTTAAAGGGTGATGCAAGCAGCCTTATATATTGACATAGCTTTAAACGGAATCCAGGGAAGAGAAATCAATATGGGTGTGATATAGTTGTTTCTTTTAGCCCCATAGATAAAATACATCACTGAATGGAACATTGATTTTAGAGGAGATAGGTGGGTTTTGGGGAGCCCTAGAAGGAGATATTTATAGTAGTCCAATCTGGAGAGTACCATTGATTGAACCAGAGTTTTCAGGTATTGTTCAGGAATGTGTTTTTGCCCATGGTGTTGATTTGGGAATGGAAGTTGTCTTTAGTCCAGGATGACACCTAGGGATTTGGCACTGTCAACGATGGTAGGCTTGATGTTAAGAATGTTTGGACTATCCGCCCATGATTGAACAAGTGGTGGAGAGTTGAAGGTTGAAAAAAGAAGAAATTTGGTTTTGGAGGGATTCAGAATTGGATGATGAGATGTCATCCATTCTTGGATAGAGTTGAGGGTGGTGGTGAAGATTGAAATGTCGAGTGCAGAGGACACCTTTAGGTAGAGTTGGTGTCGTCAGCATAGAGATGATAATGGATCCCTGACTTTTTTTAGTAGGTTTCCTAGTGGTTCCATGTACCTATTGAAATGGATGGGCACGAGGATTGAGCCTTAAGGGATGCCTTGGTCCACAGCCTTTGATGAAGATCGACAGTTTCCAATACTAATCATCTGGGATCTGCTCTTAAGGTATGATCCAAACCATTTGAGTACTGTGCCTTCAAATCACATTCTTTGATTTAGTGTGTTCAGAAGAGTGTTATGGTTTACAGTGTCAAAGGCTGTCGAAAGGTCCAGAAGGATCAGGAGACAGGAGTTGCCTGAGTTGAGTATTCACAGGACATCATCGATAACTTGTAACAGTGCTGTTTCAGGGCTGCAGCCTTGATTGAAGCTGGATTGAAATTCATCAAGAAGGTTGTTTTCCTTAATATGTTGGGAGACTCTCTCTGGTATGAGGAGGTCAAAGCTGTGCCAGGAGTTTTTGCTGGAAGTGGAGGTGTTCCCTCTGTGTGCTAGTGCAATGTATTGAGAGTTTGCCTTTCGCATGCATAGAAGGAGCACCTACTAATAAGCTGTAACCTCTTATGATATTCAGATATCCAGCATGTACCTTGGCTACTGGCAAACTGGTCCTGCTAACTGGATCATATGGCTACAACATGGAGGGCGCAGGTGCAGTGGTGTACCCCTTTCGAGCAGAATTTCTCATGCAATAAGGTGAACAGGGTATGCCTGCCTGCATCATACTCATATAGCTATTGTTCTTCTCCCTAGCACACACTTTCTGGTTTTTGCATTTTTTAACTAAACATTGGGTATACTCCAAAATTAGCTGCCACAATGAGTACTGCTTTTGAGGTTACATGTGGGCAGATTTGCCCTAATTTGTTTAAACTCATAAATGTCCTATTTTCTTTTTGCTTTTTTACAGCATTATCAGTAATAGCATAATCATTAATATTTACACGAAATGTGTCACCAGCTACAGCAAATACATAATTACAGCTTTATTCCCTCCACTTCTTACTTCATAAACCCCACATGGGTCACAAGGGGCAGAATAGCGATTCTCTGTCAACATATTCTTAGCTTTTAATTGAGAGGTTTCATCAAACGTTGTTACTTATGCATGTGCAATTGTCATTCACAATGTGTGCACCTACCAATGTTTCCGCTAGCTGCAGTCAATAGCTACACATAGAGGAGTGGGTTACCCAGTTGCTCAAGGGGCTGGTGAACATAATAATCACAATAAGAAAGAACACTGTTTGCCAGCCCTATGAACCTTTATCACCTCTATTTATTCCAACACTAGTAGGTCTCACCCAGTATGTTTTTGAAACCGCACTTACAATGTTTAAGGTGTTTGGTCTTTTTTCCTTCCTTTCAGGTTACAAGCATTTTTGACCTGGTGATGACCCTGAATAAATCACTCTCTATAGGGTTGAAACATCGACAAACGAACTAGTGGACTGATCTGATTTATCAGGATGCACACATTGTACTCGCCTTTTAAGTCGTGTTGCGAATCTGTAACTCTTGCAGCACCTAGTAATACATGTGGATATGTATGTTGTATATATATATTACCTACTGGCGGTTGCCAGTAGGTATATATAGTTAGGATTTTTTTGAATGGGGATTTCTGAAAATTCTATGTTGAATAACTTTGGCGTTGATGGGCGGAATTGGCTGAGGTTGTCAGGAAAATCGCACATTTTGTTTCTGAGCGTCCCCTGAAAGTTTGGGGGGTTTCGTCAAGCGGAGGCCGAGAAAAAAGGGGGTCCCAAAACGTGTTTTTAACATTGAGTTTTCCATAGGGCGGTTGGACTCACTTTTAGCTCGAACGGCTGAATGGATTTCCACAAAACTTGGCAAAATTGTAGGGACTGGTAGCCCGATGTGCCTTTGCTATGTCTCAAGATATATGCTCCAGTGGTTTTTACGAAAATTAACTTTGAAAAATATATATTGGGCTACATTGGGCTATATATATGTTAGAGCCCAAATGTAGCCCAATGTAGCCCAAAGAAGGCCACCAGAGACAAAAAAAAAACAAATGTAGCCCAAATATCAGCCAGATGTAGCCCAACTATAGCCCAGTGACAGAATGTCCCAGAGTGTTCTAAAGAACAGCTAGAGCGCTAACAGTCTTACTTATGACAAAAGTATGGCACACCTGAAGTCATCTTGATTGGAATAAAGTGTTAACACTTAAAACATTTAATTTGCAAAGGAACAAAATGAGGGGTTTCATTTTGCCATAGAAATGTTATATATATATATATATATATATATATATATATATATATATATATATATATATATATATATATATATTCACTGAAAAAAACATAGGTTATAGACCATATATAGTTAGGAATTAGCATTTAAAAAACCTTGAAAATTCACTGAAAAAACCATAGGTTATAGACCATATATAGTTAGGAATTAGCATTTACAAAACCTTATTTTACTCACACAAAACCATTGAAATTCGCATATATAGTTAGTTACACTAACTATATATCAGGCAACCCGCAATCCACTGCTGATCATGTCACATATTACATCATTCATGACATGGTCAGTGACATCACTGATGACATCACTGATGACATCTCAAATGACATCACTGATGACATCACTGATGACATCACTGATGACATCACTGATGACATCTCATTTGACATTACTGATCACATCACTGATGACATCATTCATGTGATAATACGATGAACCTCTTCAGACTCTAATATAACCTTAGATACACTCAGTGTAAACAGACACTCACAGACTGTCACTCATCCATGGAGTTACTCACACATCTAGTCAGTCATGCAAAGAATCAATCACACCTCCATTTCCTCAACTATACAGTTATACACACCTTACTTATTCAAACATATACTAACACATATTTACTCTCTTATACAATCCCTGATACAAGTTCACAATGATCCATACAGCCACTCAAACATTCACTGGCTCTTATGCACAGTTATTTACATATGTCAACTTCCACATGCACTGTGTTTTACATATGTACTTACTTTGACATGTAGCACTGGGATATCCATTTACTAACCAATACACTCATGCACACAGTCAACCGCCCATACAGCTGTTTCCACATGCACTTTTGTACCCATACATCTATTGAATCAACTGCTCACACATCTATGCACAGGGTCATACACCTCCCAGCCACCCACACACACACACACTCAGTCTCTCATACAAATACTTGGGCAACCAATCAATAACCCATATAGTTACTCATATAGCTACTGATCAACACATGCAGCAGTTTACAGAACAACAGACATAATGATGCACAAATTAAGACAGTTTAGTCACTAACCCATGCACTCAGTGGGACACATTTAATCACTCACTCATACAGTCAGTCATGCACCTACTAAATCCTTCATCCAGACACTTATACATCCACTCATTCTTCAATATGTAAGACATATTTTAACTTTACAGAAACATACAGCCACTGGATGTTGTCATCAGTGATGTCATTTGACATGTTATCAGTGATGTCATCAGTGATGTCACTGACCATGTCATGAATGATGTAATATGTGACATGATCAGCAGTGGATTGCGGGTTGCCTGATATATAGTTAGTGCAACTAACTATATATGCGAATTTCAATGGTTTTGTGTGAGTAAAATAAGGTTTTGTAAATGCTAATTCCTAACTATATATGGTCTATAACCTATGGTTTTTTCAGTGAATATATATATATATATATATATATATATATATATATATATATATATATATATATATATATATATATATATATATATAGTACAGCAGCAACGCACAACCTTTCACAAATGTCACTATTCACTCACTGCGTTGTTTTTGCAGCACCCGGAACGTGATATAATATGCTAAAAGGAATTTTATACAGTGAATAAAAACTAAATGTGTAATTCCCTCTTATCATTTTTAAGTCAAAGTACTTTGCCTAGGAGGTTTAGGCTTTAACACTTCTCCTTAAGGGAACCATTGTCTAACTGTATTCTTAAGGCATGATGCCTTGTCTATAACCCAATATGTTTGAGACCTTATGTCCCTGTTTGAAAGGTAACATGCATCCTCTGAACCAACCAGGACCATTGTCGTAGTCTATTCTGACCTGCACCACGATTTCTCCTGTTGATAGACCTGGATATTTGATGCACGAGACTGAAATGTTGACATTGTGTACAAAGTGGTGGGCCTATGGAAAACAGCATTCTTTGTTCATCTTGGGGCTGTACTATGAGGAACACTGCTTAGACCTCTTGAAGCTTGTTTTATATTTGGTTCTCTGTACTCTTGTTTGTAAATGTTCCTATATACTTTGGCCATACGTAGGTGGGGATATTTGATGCCTGTATTTTATGACTGCTCAAATAGTGTTCAGAAATAATAAATATTGTGAAATAGATAACCATTCTGTACTTTATTTATGATTGCATTTGGCCCTAAGGGCAATTGTTCCTTCTTGTTGTAATTAACTCACTTAATGGCATTTACCTTAAGATCATCTGGGTTATCATTCACTTTCTAAATATCCAAGCTGTTCGAATTAAACACATTGGGCTCTGCGCACCTATCAATGTTAGCATGATCCAGACCAAAGTCTTTTATGGCATCTAACCTAATTCAGAAGAAATTGGGTTTTAGAATATGCTTCAAATATTCACATAGCCTGCACCCATAACTTGATTGGGGCATCTCTGCATTCAAAATGTTCTTTTCATGAACAAGCATGCTGAGTAAACAGGCAGGGGTTTGGGGGGGGGGGGGAATATTCAGTAGCTCGAGTTAAAATTTCAAGTATGAATTACTGGGGCCCTAAATTAATACCAGAATATATCAGCGATGAAGTTACTTTAACCACTAATATTTGCAAGTTGTTCGAAACAAAAAACACTGCTTACACAATGAGAGCTGCTGAAAGTGTCTTCTCTGCAATAAATTGAAACCGAACATTGGTCTTGGCTGATCTGGCCATAAACCCAAAGTGAAGTAAGGTACTTGATCTTGCCATAAGGGAATAGACGCTGCTAAGAGAGTGGGTACATTGACACCTAAAAAGAGGCATTCCTGGGTTGCGTTAGCCTGGAGGAGATTTTCTGTTTCCCTGGTACAATGTACATATTCTTTGCCTGTGTAAGCAACCATCAGAGCCATTCTTCAATTTTTTTTGGCCTTGCTTTATTATCGGCTAGCAAAAAGAGTCAATTGAATGTTATGTATCTGTTTAAACCAGCTCAAGGCAAAAAGGTAAAAATAAAAGTGATGGACAAATGAACCAGGCAGGTGCTCAACATTGGATCCAAGCCTTAAGTGATCCCTGTCCTCTGGTGAACTAGTTGCATACTTGGTGAGTCTTGTCTGCAACAAGATGTAGTAGCTTAGTAATGAACATAATAAACCTGGTGAGACAGTGCCCCAGTTATCCCAAGTTTACAACGCTGCCATAGTCTTTGTACCGTGTGATGCAAGCGACACCGGGTGCCACCTTTTGGACCGCCACTCAATCTCACACCGCACACATGCTCCCACTCCTAACCCACTCACAGTTCACCCAGCGGAGCAGGGAATACCAAAGTTACACAGGAGCAGCAGCAAGCCACGAAATTGAACCAGCCCCCAACTACATTGTCTACAAAATAAAAAAGGAGGAGTGCATGAGTGCATCTGACTATTGGCTGTAGAGGAAAAGCAGAGTGAAGCAACAGTGTCGTGAAGAAGAAGATCAACCTCTTCTTTACATTTTTCAGCCATTCATTTATAGATTTACTAGTGTACTTTTGGGTAATCATTGTGTTGCAGCATCAATTTTGGTAAAGAATTGGCTTTAGAGATGGTCTTACATTTTAGCCTGGAATACTCTGATGTAGAAAGGCAATTAAGCTAAACCTAATGATTGTATGAGATGAAGACATCTTTGTGGACTGGGTAGTCTTATTGTCAATGGAGTGCACAGGTCTGTCTGGGGTACACGTGGGTGAGCCAGTAGCAGTAACTGCATGGGGCACATGTTCCTTGAATGCATGAAGGCAAGGACCAATCATAACATTATGGATTCTTCAATAACTTAGTGACCTCATGGAGCCTTTGAAGGGTTAACATTAGTGACGAGAACAGAGCATAGATAGGTGTCAAGAATAGTATGCCCATAGTGCTTAGCATGAAGTGGCTGATTATAAGACAAAACACTTTGCGCCTCTGGGGAGTACTGAAGAGCTTCTCATTCTAACATTCGATGGTTCAATTTCAGGGACAGCTCTGACATCAGAAGTGTGAGATGCGCAACCTTCAATAATTGTGTCCTAGACCAAGCGCACTGATGTCTGGGAGCAATCTGCAGTGTATTCTGCAAAGCTAGGCAGAAAGAACAACATTTATATATAGTTGCCATTCTTGGGGCTAAGGAGGCACTTTCGATAATTCCGATAAGCTGTTAATTGTTGACTGAGAAAAATCTTGGTCTTGCTTTTGAAAAAACACTGCCTTGAGTAGGTCTAAGGGTCAAACGCTGGGAATGAAGGGTAAATAAAATATTGTAAACAGAATCCTGGGCACACAAATAAATATCAACAGTTGATACAGTAATTAGTAGATGAATGCTGTCGACACCGGTAGTTCCATTTGAAGGTTTTAACACATGTAGATGTTCTCTAGTAAAAACAACACCACCAGCCGACTCGTGTTTCGTCTACAGGTCAATGCCTGTGACTCTTCAGGGCTGGGAACAAGGTGATAAGGGACAAATATAATGAATGTGGGAAGTGAGAAGGGCAAGCTTAGTGGCACCATCACAGTGTGAGAACCCTACTGCAATAAACTGAATAAAGCATATAAAACGAAAATCAATCCCAAGTGATCATAATGAGCCACCTGCCGGAGAAAACATCATCTACTGTGCACTCTCCTCGCTACAGAGGGTAAATTAGTCAGCTTCAGGTTTACTTCAACACCTTTACTAACTGCTGATTACTCACTAGCACGTACTTGTTTTTCAGGATCATGGGTACGTGATAGGGCTCTATCACAATTGAGCAGGAAAAGTCGAGTGAAAACTGTTCATTTGCTAATTTGTAATAGCATCGTGCCCAATTTAGTGGGTGCATAGATTGTAACGAAGTTCTGTTTGCATACTGAAAAATAGGAATCGTGCTATATACAGACAATTTCATCAATTTACGGAGTGCTTAAAATGATATGTTTACAATGGAGCCCATGGTTTGTAACAAGCATTTCCCTCAAAAAATCGTGGGAACCGAGAAGTCTGCTCTTTGCACCCAGTTGTACTCCTGCTTTGAGTCAAATACGAGTTGAGAGCATGCATTGGATTACTGGGCTCCTCATTATTGGGGCTTTAGTGCTTTCTATTGTATGATCACGGTTTGCTTAGCACTTTTGAGGAATAACGATGTGGCCTGAAGAAAAAAATCTAAATTTGAAATATTTTCTTTCAAGGTATCTGGCATTGGATCGGGATGGGTCCATTGTGGACTTAAAAATCAATGTCATTATAATATTTGGGGATTTCCTTCCTGGCACATTTACATGAAACAATAATTTATAACAGACAAAACGTTCCCTAGTGTGTCAAAGAAATTGTGGCTACATGGCCTCATTTGGTTCGGACAGAATAGAATAAATTAAAATGATAATTGCTCCCTTGATTAATTGGACTGTGCCTACATGTTCTTTGCACGTTCATTAATTATTTCTCAAGGATATAGGCAGAACCTAAAAACGTGGTTTATTCGAATTAAAACAACCTTCAATTTAGTAGCCTTTTTCTGTCTTTGCTTACAAGTGTGATATGTTGTCCACACCTTTGGATTACCAATTATCATTTTATTCTAGAAAGAACACATATTACGGTCTCTCTATCTACTCATTGGCATGTTTAGAATCTACAAATTAGAGCTGTTCTATCCCTCATTCAGCTGGCTCCTTTTTTGTAACTAAATGTGCTAATTTTACTATTCTGTAAAAAATATTCCTGAAGGAAATAAGAAGTGAAGATTTAGGTCTTTACTGGACTATCTAGGCACAGAACACATGCTGCACCTCCCTGTTTTGCACATTAGGTTTTTGTAATATGGTACTGCTCTGAAAATTGAACATGATTCTTAGCAAAGGGAGAAATGATAAGCTAAATAGATTTAAATATAATACATGTATGAACCTCCTCAACACACTGAGATTTAGAGATATTCTGCTGCACGTTTGTATAATAATTTTACATATAAGGGGCAAAGCTGAGACTAAGGGCCTGATTGAGATCATGGCGTTAATGGACCCGCCGTCACTTTGTTGATGGATTCCCTGCCTGCCTACTTGGCGGTCTGCCTACTCTATTAAGATGTTATGGTATTTAAATTTATGAAGCCCACATTTACCCTAAGGTGTCTTGGCACAAGACTGCCAGAGTCCCATCAACTCTGCCAGAAATTCTCACCCATGTCAACGGCGCCATCGACAGGAGTGTGAGTCTGTGGGTGTCCAGCTAAGATGACTGCTGCGCTAATCACATGGTGGCTTTCCGTCGAGGCAACTGTGGAGGGACTATCTTCTACGTTGAGCAGATTTGAAGGAAATCAGTCACAAACTTACCTTTTAAATAAGTATGGGTCAAAAATCCATTCCACTTGCGAAATTTGTGGATTTTCAGCAATTTTGCGATCCGCAAATCTTGCGAAATTGCCGAAAAATTCTCAAATCCGCTCGCAGGCAGATTTTTTTTTTTTTTGCACATGCCTGAGATTCAGTAACGTTTAATCAGCCCAAAAAAGTAGTGAGCATGGTCGAGGCTGGGCAAGTGTGCTTTATCCCCATATCTGCAAGTCGAAAATTAGCTGTAATACTTGAGGGAGGTCTTTGCATCCATGAGTTTTTCGAGCGCAACCCCCCTGTTCTTCCTGTGACCAGGAGGCTGCTTTCTCCTCATCTGCTGCTCTGCTTGCTCTCTGACCCTTTAAACAAGAGGCATGTGACAGGCACTGACACAAACGGGTCAATGAAACACTTTGCGGCGCTGGAGAGGGTCTGAAGGAGCAGAAAGGTGCAGCACCCTGCACAACCCCCCAAAAATAAACGCCAAGAGGCGAGAGATTCAAACAATTTTTGGGCCAGTGAGGCGAATACATTTAGAATAAAAAAAATTGTTCCTTGTGGGCTTTTGTCTTAGCCGAGCCCTGGCTCAGGCGCCGCCCACGGCAGAGGAGGCATTCTTGTTATTTCTCCGAATGGGTTCCGGTTCCCGAGGTGACCCTCCGGGTCCTGAGCACTCGGGAGCTCACACGAGCGAGGCCTCTTTGCTGCACATGGGTCGCACATGTTTTAAGGATGTCCCCAGGAGGGCACATAGGTGCCATGTGCAGGGGTAGGGACCCCTGATGAGCCCCAGGGCCCCACGGACACAGTGAGTACATTAGGGACAAGATTCGATTAGATGCACTTCGCCGCTTCTAGGTACTATACAAACCTCTAGGCTGCGTACTGCCTTTAAACGCTGTATACAGAAACCCGCTCTGAGTTATGTCTAAGTGCTATATACATATGGGGCCTCTATGAGCGCTATGCATCGGCCATGTAAACCTTTGTTCCAAGCGCTGCATATACCACATATTACCATCAAGTGCTAGGTATACTGCCTACTCTTCAATTTCTGCTAGGCGCTGTACATATCACCTGCCAATCAGTTCATACATATACTGCATACTCTATAATTACCTTTCAGCTTTGTATACGTCTCACGTCCTATGTTATGTGTAAACTCACTATACGTCAGCCATTTCTGTGCTGCCTCGAGGCGCTATACTTGCTGCTCTATAGACTTATGACCCCGTTCTCACCTTGAAGCTCCAGAATGCGTCTTTTGTTTCACCCATTCTCGAACTGCCTCGGAGCGCTATGCGCTCTGCCCTCTCCTGTGAACTCACATAGAAGCCCTGCAAGTTTGGCCCCGCCCACTACACACTAGCGGTATGAAACATCTTCCCGCCCTTTCCCCTCTATGATGGGAAGCTCACTCAAGGGACCTCGTCGCCTTTGGCGTTGTCAAAGGTACAGGCCCACACGGTCACTGGAGGCAAATCTTTTGGCCCTTTACGCAGCTGCAGTGTAGGAAAAGCACTATGCATTTACCCAACGAGGTAGCACTTAATGATTCGCCAGTAGAAAATAGAAACAGTCTATTTGTGCAAATCCACGAGTTTGCAAATTTTTTCGCGACCTCGTGGAGTTTTTTGCAATTTCCCGCTAATTTGCGGACCACAAATCCGCAAAATTCGCACATACTTACTTTTAAACTGTTTTCCACTTCCGTTTCCATCTTGAACCCTATTGTCCACATCCCGTCTTTGCTAATCTAACGCCACCAGGATGCCTTGTGACTCAGTTGTCGCCGGTATCTAAGTTAAGCAACTTTTTTACAGTCGTCTTATTAAGAAAAGTGGGTTGACAATTTCTGTAGCATTATGTAATGTAGTAGTGTTCATTTTCCTACAAGGTAAATTTAACAAATCTGTATTGGCGCATAATAAAAAATATTGCAGTTGTGGTGCTTGGGGGTGTTGTGCTTGCGGTGCCAGTCTGTGTGCATTCAATTGTGTGCATATGTTTGTTAGGCATGAAATATGTAACAAAAAGGGACATAACATATTACCTACATATGTTTTTGAGGCACACACAGCATACATGTTTATTGACATGAAAATACGTTGTACTTATCAGCCTCCACTCCACCAGGGACTCACTCTATCAGAATCGGCAACCAGGGCAATGCAAGCACAATGGAGACATCAAATTCAGGTCAGCGGAATACGGCTAGTCTGACGGAGCCAACAGAGCTTACACACATCTAAATACAGCATGCGGGACTCCATTAGTTTGACAGAAAACTTGAAAACACCACCTCGGAGGGACGGCAGGAGTGCCGCCAAGATCAAAATCAGGCCCTAAGCCTGGAAAATAGGTGAAACTAATCTGGGTTATGCAGAAAGACCACTCGAGGGACTTGCCTTTCCAAATACATATAAAATTGGCCCACTTTGCACAAACATAATTTGGTGTGTTGTGTCCTTGAGTTTACCTGAGAATTTGGTACAAAATCTGGTAGATACCATCTTTTCATCTGTATTCCTAAAAAAATGTAAACAAAATTATTATTGCAGCACCAAAGATGTCTGTAGATGGGCATGCAGAGGTTCATCGTAACTGGAGGGAGCTATGGTACCTGTGCACACTGTCTCTAGACTAGTAATTAAGAGAATGAAAATCTAAATTAAGACCATAAAATGCCCCCCACTCCCCATTTCGACATGGCTTACTGTTAGAAAGTCATCCTGTTGACCAGTTCACACCCATTTTTTTTCTGAATAATACTGTTGGTAACAAACTCTGACGGTACCCTGGCCTCTGCTAACCAGGCCCAGGGCCAGTGCTATGATTAAAAAGGAGCATATAATATGGAAAAGATGCATGAAATAGGTTACACTTACAATTGGCATTGGCAGACCCTATAAGTCCCTAGTTGATAATAATGCCAGGGGGTTTAATCTACCTAGAAGTCCCTAGCCTATAATGAGGCATGGAGGTTTAGAGGCCAAGCAGATTTCCTACAATTGCATGAATGCACTGCTGTGTGCCTGCTGTCCTTTTAAAGGCAGTCCTGCCTTTTAAAGTAAATTCTCACAATTGGTATTGACAGACCCTATAAGTCCCTAGTATATAATAGGGCATGGAAGGTTAGAGGCCTTGCATGTGTGCTCTGCTGAGTGCCTGCTGTAATTGTAAATTACAAAGTTCGGAATTGTGAGCAAAACAAACTATGGATTTAGGCCCAGATTGCTGTACTGGGGTGAATGTATGACATTGTTCTGCATTGTGTCCATCATTTGTTGTTTTCTTAATCCCTTTGATGCAGATGACAAAGCCAGCTCGTCATGAGCGTTACCTGCGCTGCGCGCATGACGAGCTGGCTTTGTCACGAAAGCCGCGATTTTCAAATTTCAGCGCGCAGCGGGAAAACCCGCTAGCGCGCATGCGGTTAATTTTAAAGGCAGCCTGTCTTTAAAAGTAAATTGTATGTAAATTTGACTTTGGTGTTATGGACACTTTAAAAGTGATTATCTATCTTATTTGTACATATCAGACACACCCCCCCCCATGTCTCCCCTGTGTCCCAGGGGTGGAGGGAGGGCTTGTAACTATAAACAGGGACCTTATAAAAACTGGCCATTTCGTTTTCCCATATTGTGGATACTTCACTCCAGGCTCACATTGCAACATTTCATTTAGGTATACTTATTGCTAAGAAAAGAGAAATATCATACAAAGACTTATAAGATTGGTATTGCTAATTTCAACAACTTGCCATTGTTGAATCTATCATAACTAGTACTGAAGAGAAATTATAGAACTTTCTCTTCTGTAAACCAGCATCCAGCCTTCTAGTAGTCTCTGCTCGTGGTCAGTCTTAACAGCCTTAATCATGCTGCTTTAATTTGGTGATAAGTAGTCTGGCTGGTGCAGAGGTTAACTGATAGAGTTAGCTCTGAGGCTGTGGGGGATAGGCCATAAAGAGTGGGCTGGGTAAATCAAACTGAGCTCAAAGAGAGAGCAGATCAGTAAGGAAAGCCAAGCATTCCTACCCCCACTTCTTGTGGCCCAGCCAAATGCCAGGCTTGGGACAGGAATTTGCAGAGGTCAAGGGGAGGAGAGCTAATTGTCATGAGCCACACTGTGGGTTGGTTTAGCAAACTCTTACTCCTTTGGATAGAAATCATCTATGTTGGATTTTGGAATTGCAGAGCTTTGTGGGATAATAATTTGCCACCCTTTGGAGGAAGTTGTCTGACCTTTGGGTGACACCCACCTTCATTGGACAGAGGTGCCCCTCTGCTTGTCACCACTGAATAAATATGTTAGAGTTGCATAGTCTCTCAAATTTGCTGATTAAAAATACATGGAGAATGAGTGCCTTGATAGAATATTGATTTACACCCAAAGGCCTGCACTTTTATTTATTTTTATTTATTTATGGCATTTGTAGAGCGCGTGCAATTACCCGTAGGCGTCTCTGACGGTGCCTGCTGCACAATCTTGTACTACAGACCTGGGGAATGCACATTGCTTCAAGAAGAATTAAAGAGTGGACTCCCTGCAAGCTACAGGTTATTAGAGCCCACCTGCATCATCTACACCAAGACTTCCCACCCGGAGTGCGTTCAGTGGACTTTTAAAGATTGGGCATGTGCATTGTGGTAATTGTAGTCCCGACATTCCAGAGACCACTTAGGAGTTTTCAGACCTTTGGATGGGTGTTTTTGACACTTGGAACATACAAGGATACCTTCAGGAAGCACCTATTAAGGTTTTGAGAATTCTGGAGACAATTCTTGAAAAAGCTCCAGAAGGTGACCGACCTAACGTTGAGAGTCAAGCCAACTACCTTCAACCGCGACCTGGCCTGGAATTCCGGTTCGCCCTGTTGAAAGCTCCAGACTTCCAGTATTTGGCCATCCCTCACAGGAAGTCAAGCTGGTGAACCCTCACTGAATCTTGCCTGCTGGGGAGCATCAAGTGACATCAAACGAAAAGCTTTAAAGTGTGAATGTAACATTTTGACCAGGGCTCCTTCGCGGTCGGCCTGAAACTTTACCTTTGTCCTGGTCAAGCGCAATCGGATGCCCCAGAGTGGCGCTATATGCTTTTAAGCACTATAAAGTGGTTATTCCTTTAAAATTAATATCTCCAGTCCCCAACATTGGATTGTTGTTGTTTTGGTGTCTATTTGTTCATAGAAATATTGCCTACTATTATAACATGATGTGCGTTTTTGTGTGTTTTTTGTCTTAATCATTTACTGCATTAGTGTTTTTTAAATGCTTTACACTCCTGTCTCTTAAGTTAGGCCTGACTACTAGTTGTCAGCTACCAAGGGTTAAGAGGGGGCTCATTTACTGAAATCTTTACTGTACTCCATACCGTGTCGGTGGACTTCTCACTAGTGGTAGGTGCATACTCACCCCTAGCAATAACTTACTTTCCAACACCTATAATAAATGTATTGGCAAGTTAATGATAGCACCTACCCTGGATCTGGTCACCAAAACAGAGTCCTCACTATATCAGTCTAACCGTGTATTTGACTACTTTTGTCACGTGGAGGAATTAGGCCAGTTTAAGAAATCGCCATTTTACATGCACACGTTGTTAATTTGCCTTCTTTCCCTAAACATGGTGACATTTGACATACATTAATTTTGGTGAACATATGGTATAACTTTCTTCAAACTCAGTTTTGCTTACAATACCACTTCATAGGCACTCAATCAGAACACCTTGAACGTTCTGCACAAGGGCTAAGTTCAGCATGCAAGATGTCGCTATTTGTTTTGGCCACGCAGCGACAGCGCTATCACAAATGAATAAACAATAGCGAACTGGCTGGGGCTTCAGCATGGTAACATGGGGGATATAACTATATATATGACATCAAGCCTTTGTATAGACAGTGGAGCATTTTCTTGGCACTGAGAGGTCACAAACACTGTGGAATTGCAGCTCAGCTGATTCGTGTTTACCTCGTGCGAGGCATGCTGCCCATCTCTCCACCAGGACTGGCAGCTTGATGACACTTACCCACAGGTAACTGGGTGTTAGACTACCCTATGAGGATTTGGCAGATTCACTCAGCTTAGACACGATAGGGTAGAATGCACTAGATAGGAGTAGTCTTTATTACAGTACTTCTATGTAAACATATATTCTCTGTAATCGGCAAAATGGTTGAACTGTTCATCTTTTTTTCACCATTCTCGTAATGTTAATCACATTTTTGTGCTTCCTTCTATTAATCATTGCAGTCCAAATATTTTACTCAAGAATCACAATTCTTCAATAAATATTGAAACTGAACACTGCATTTCTTGTTTATCTCTTTTGGCACGCATAAGTAACTAAGCAAAAGGGTTCTAGGTCTGTTACCACGATGTCCTTGGGAAATCAGGGCTGTCCTGTTCTGAGGTTGCACAATCCACCATTTGTCAACTTGTCTGGTTAGAGGTACAGATGGTGCACTGTGAGCTAGCAGGACTATAGGCCCACTAGGCCAACATATCCTGAGGGGTACTTAGAATCAGTCGCGCACCATCCCAAAGTTTATACTGTCCAACAAACGCAGTTTTACTTGAGAAATAATATGCCGCACAGCACTTGATAAGATGCATGAATTAAACCTATGCAGTGAAATCCATTACTACAGCAATATATTTTTCTAGCAAGACCGATTATGTGAGAGGGGTGGACGCCCTATTTAAGCAACAAGCACCACCATCATCAAAGCAGTCAGGCTTAACTCGGGGGCAATGTGAAAAGTATGTGTATAGCACACAAACAGCAATAACGTGAAAACGAAACATTAGAAAAATCCCAAACCATTAGGGAAAAATAGAGTACAATAATAGCAGAACTGCAAAAATCCAATCATCAGTACTGGAGATATTGAATTTTAAAATTATTTGTGCAGAAGCCAAAAGCACCAGCAGTAAGGTGTGCCTCATGGTCGGTCAATGCCCAGGCAGGTGCAGACACGTGTTCCTTTGGCTGTGTGGCCACCTATGTATCAGCCTGTTATTTTTTTCCACCATGCACCATGAGCCAGGTAAGATTAGGCAAGTGTATTTTTCATGACCATGACATGGCAAAGCCAAGAGCATCGCAGACAAAAGAGAAAAGTGGTGGGAAACACAATGAGCTGCATCATGATTAAACTAGCTTACAAGAGATCCCACTAGCAGAAGACATGCAGTGGGCTCTATCTTTCTCTGCCATTCACCCTGATTAACCCAGGAGCAGGCTAAAAGCCTTGCCATGACATCTACATCGGTGAGCAAGCAGTAAAGATGACATAAAGTCATGGCAAAAAGTCTAGGGGCAGCATGCATGTAGCATTGGCAATAGGGGGAGTATTTACTGATAGAAGGAACATTGTCAAATAGGCAGATGATTTTGCTTCAATGAAATGGAGACACCTACTCAAATGGTATGGTGCTTACCCGGTGCTTAATTTGAGCCTGTGGTTTCAGGTGTGTGGCGCTGGTACTTAATTGTCAACACCGGCACTTAAGGCAGTCTGCCACATGGTGGCGCTATCAGTCGCAATTAAGAGATGAGCACAACAGCTGTTTATTAATTCAGTACACATTAAAAATTATTAATACCTAACACCCAGGCCGTTTTTATAGTTTTGGGGGCCTGTAATTGTCACACTTTTGTGAGTGTGAGGATTAGTAGTGTCGATCCTGACGAGGGCCCGACACTTTTATTTTTTAATTTTTAAAAAAATTAAGCAATCAAGCATCAAATGCTGAGGACAAAATTATTAAAGCAAGGTAGATCGCCCATATTTTTTTGCAAATGTATGCTTTGAGACCTGAAGAAAGAGGTTAAGACAATGATATGTTCCGAAAACCAAATTGAATCTGACAAAATATTGTGCTAAAGAGCCCATGATTTGAGTCTAGCCAAAATGACCCTTTCTGCCACCTTTTACCAGTGTATCAAATAGCAAAATAGGCCTATAAGATGCTGGGTTGGCTTATTGCCATGATCTGGAGGGTTTGGCACTACTTGCTGCCCTCAAGATATTCGTAATAATAGGTACCAACAGATCCATGTTATTGCTACAAAGGATTTCCTTTGGTGTTTGCCAGCCTGGTCTCCAAGTTCAAAAACAGTGCCCACTGCTATTTCGTTAACAAAAGGTGTGCAATATAATCCAGGATGCCCAAAACTTTAAACCCTCGCAATATTATCCTCCCATTTGGCTAGAGCTATGACTTTCATACATAGTGTGATGCAGAACCAATAAAATAAGCAGCATTTAATGTCTTCTGTGTTATCGCGTGAAACACATGCCTAAGCATCCTCCCTAATCCTAATTTCCTGAGAGTGAGCACCCATTTATATTTGGCTCTACAAAATTGAACTTCTAAAGGATTGCAAGGTTTCCTGTTTTGAGAGACTAGTGGGCACTGGTGCATGAGCGTTCAAACCATCTGTATATTTTTTTACAAGGAGGCTATGTGTTTCATGTTCAACTTGACTATCCCCCTGAACTAATCTTGAATGAATTCAGAAACCCCACTGGATCCTCGTCTAATTTAAAACATTTGGAGAAATTAGTACCGCTAAGGGATATTAATTAAGTCAAAACCTCACCAGTGTTTAACCCTGCTGCAGTTTGAGATCACCCCTTTGTTTTTGTCCATGGCCAAGTCTTGGTGGGAATACAATCTCATTAAAGGATCTATCAGTCAAGGGACAAAATTAATGGATTGTGATCACTAGTACAATGAGGAACAACCATAAACTTCAGAGCATCAGCTCAGATCCTCTGAAATAATCATGAAATCAATAGTGAAAACTAAAACCGTGCCCAAAACTCTAGGAATCCGGTTGGAAGCTGAATTGCAAATATCCGAGCCAAAATAAAGATTATATCTAATGTGAAAGATATGTTAAGCTTGAGTTCTGAGAATCTTCAAGACTGCAAACCTCTTTAGCATTCAGATTACACATATGGGCATTGAAATCACCTTCCCAAAGGATAGACCACTCTTTACCATGTGTAGTAAAAAAAAAGAAAAAAAGAAAAGAGTTCAGATCAATTCAAGGCCCATTTTTAACAATCCCAGACCATCCAAACAGAGTGCCAAAAAGTAGAGAGAGTTTAACGGGATTCTTAATTGCATGCGCTCATTTCAAAGCAATAATACAGCTAAGTTGTTCTAGGTCTCCCTCTAAAATGGCTCAATAACAGGAGTCACTCACAAGACAAAGCAAACACAAGGAGAGGATGGACAGAATGCTGAAACGTTTCAGACACTTACCCCCAGTCACATATATGGATGGAATACATCATCATTATTTAGCTCACTTCACTTTGTTTTTTACTGTGTTGTGTTATCCCGCTGCAGGTCTCATTATTGAAAGCGCCAGGACACTCTTTTTGAGTAGCCGTGCGCTATATAAAAAATATATATAACATAACCTCAGTTCAGACCCAGATATATGCAAATCAGTCTTGACCCTGTGCCTCATGGGAACACTCCAACCCGAACTGCCAATCCATGGTTTCTGGGTAACACCCTTCATCAGCCAGGCTATCTTGAATCCAGAGGCAAAGTGAGCAAGGGACCCATGTCTGGGCATACCCTGCCAACTTAGGGCGAACAAAGCAAACACAAGGAGATGAACGGAGCGCTGAAACTTTTCCGACACTGACCCCCAGTCACAGATTTGAGTTGGTTGATATGCTTTATTTCGATACATAAATATCTTAAAAGCAGTACATACATTAATAAAAAATACATTCTCAAGGCCGACAATAAAATACATTCGTAATTTAAAAAGAATAAAACAATCGAAACTATTACAATATATAGTTAAAAAAGAATTAAATTGAAATAGAGAGCCTTTTTGAACGAATCAACCATGCCCATTTTAAAAATTTTGAAACACCACAGACAGTAGGGGAGGATGTATCAGTCAGTAGGATATGGAGGGCCACCAAATGCTGGCGTCTACCTAAAAGTCTACACAATGGTATGAGCCAGCGCCTCCTTGGTGCACAATAGTCCGGGCATTCAAAAAGAATGTGTGCCACCGTCTCCACCCGTGTCGAACACAAAGCACAGAAGGGCGAGGACTGGGAAGATGATTTCCACCTGGACACCAGGTTGCCTAGAGGTAAGGTATCCACTCTGAACTTAAAGTAGAGAGCCCTGTCCAATGGAATAGAGATGAGGTCCATATAAGGCTCATATGCCATCACATCTTTAATTCTTAGGAATGCTGCGGTCGAATTGCAGTGTTGTGGGTTGCCAATGAGTTTGGAAGATACCCAGTCCCAGTATAGTTTCTTTAGGGTGGCCTTGGAAGGAGCAGATTGAGTAGCCCAAGAATCATCCAGACTCAGCTCCCCCAAGAGACTCTTGACATCCCTCGGCCATTTTATTCGGTGCCATCCCTCCATTGCTATCACCTCAGACAGACCTGCTGCATATGAGGCAAGCTCAGGGACCCTCCACAAGCGAGCCCACAGGAGCAAGGGCCGGAGTCGCGCCTGGTCCGCGATTGGTCTGCAGCCCAAGTCGAGAAGCACCGGAACTGTGGGTGTGCTCAATGGAAGAGCCATAAGTTCTTTCAGGAATTTACTTTCCGCATTAGCTAATACCTCAAGGTTAGAGGTGCCCCACAACTCTGCCCCATAAAGGGTGGCAGTAACCCCTCTAGCTTTGTAAATGTCTATAACCGGGGAAATGCAATGTTTAGAAGATGAGCGATGTTCCCTGAGTAGGACGCCAGCCACCCTTTTGTGGCTGAGCAGCATCTTGTGAATGTGTGGGGTCCAACTCATGGAATTGCTAAGGCGGATCCCCAAATAATCAAACTCACAGACCCTCTCCAGGGGAACAGTATTCAGAACCGGGGGGCGCCCTAGTTTTTTAGGAGGGTTCATGGTCAGGTATTTGGTCTTGTCTACATTGATCGTCAAGCACCTGAGAGAGCAGAACTCCTGGAAGCGGCTGAGGAGCTTTTGGAGACCCTGGGGTGTCTTTGCGATGAGAAGGGTATCGTCGGCAAAGAGCAGGGTGGGGATCCGAATGCCCGCCAGGGACGGAGCATCTGCTGGTTCTTTGAGCAGGTGCTCTACCACACCATTCACATACAAAGAGAATAGTGTGGGAGCTAACACACATCCCTGGCGGACACCCCTGCACACCGGAATCCTGTTGGTTTTCTCCCCATTCGTTCCCCACCGCACCTGTGCATAGTTGTCTGTATGAAGTTTAATCAAAAGGGACAGGATGAAGGGGGACAGCCCCAGCCCCTGCAGAACCCTCCATAGCTCCTCCCTAGGTACTAGGTCAAAGGCAGTCTTCAGGTCAATGAAGGCCAAATAAAGACTGCCCTTGCCCAGCACCACCACCTTCCAATACAGGAGCATCAGCCTGAAGGCCTGTTTGATCGTCCCAGTACCTGAACGGAATCCCGCCTGAAAGTCAGACACTATCTTGTTGTCATCAGCCCATTGGAGGACCCTCCCCAAAATCACCTTCCCGACCACCTTTTGGGAAGAGTCGATGAGACTAATGGGCCTGTAATTAGCGGGGTTGTCCCGACACCCCTGTCTGAATATCGGGACAACCTCCGCCCCCTTCCAGGAATCTGGTACTAGTGCGCCCCCCATGATTGCATTTAGTAGCGTAGCGACCAAATGCCCCCATTCCTTGGGATCGGCTTGTAGCAAGTCACCTGGTATCCCGTCCGGCCCAGCTGCTTTTAATGGAACCAGGGACTTAATTACGGCCTCCACCTCCCTCGCGGTAAAGCCATCTATGACACTAACATTTGCATCATCCCCCGAGGAAAAAGACTCACTAAGGTCCCCTTCGGGTCGAGAGTACAGGGCCTCGAAGTGGTTGTACCAGTTCTGAGCGGGGATATTACACGTAACCAGCGATACATCTGGCCTATTCCTAGTTCTAACCAAGCTCCAGAAACCCCTTGCATCCTTTCCCTTACTTGCTACTAAAAGGTCTTCCCAAAACTTCTCCTCCCACTCCGTTTTCACTGCCCTTAAGGTGTGGGAGTAATCCTTCCTTGCTGTCCTAATTGCTAGTTGGGACTTGGATTTGACTGCCCCTATCAAGGCTTTTTTCATGGTCCTGCATTTTGTCGTAAACCATCCCTGTCTATTCATGGGTTTAGCCCTGTTAGTCGCACCAGAGGAACTACTAGGGGAAATAAAGAGTTTACTTAGGGCCCTAGTGAGGTCACAAAAAATGTGCGTGGCCTCCTCAGGCGCATGAGTCAATGAGCCTAGATTGCTCTGAGCTGCAGCCAGCAATGCCCCTATGGCTGCAACTTTCTCAACAGATAAGACAAGCTTGGCCCACTTCAGTCGTCTCCCACAGTTAGATACACTGACCATCTGAAAGTTGGATGCCGACGGTGGTTGTGACCCAGCCTTGCCCTTGAGCCACTCAGGAGATAAGACAAGAGAGAGAAGATTGTGGTCACTCTCAATGGTCTGAATAATCTCCATGTCACTCAGGGTGCTCCATAAACATACGTCAAGAAGAATGTAATCTATTCTAGACGTATGATTGGGCCTATTATAAGTGTGTGCACCAATTGAGTCGGATTTTGACCTCCCATTAACCGCCCTCAGATCAAATTCCATATTGAGTGCATTGATCTGCATCGCCACTTGTGACCACCTTTTAATGGGGGGCAGAGCCAGGGCCGGAATCCCCTTTCTCGAATCCTCCTCTTCTATGCCTAGCATATCATCAAGGCCTAGGGGCTCAAAAGTCCAATTTCGGTCACCCACCACCAAAATATACGATTTTTTTGACCGCTGCCTAAGGAGATCTTGCAAAAGAGCAATGGTGGGCGATTGTAGGCCTCACTTAATACCTCTAGAATAGATATTGAAGATGTCTAGGAGCAGACATCCCGAGAATCCTTTAGCGTGATGTTGAGGAGATCAGGTGAGTTTGTGGGGTGCTCCTCCACCCTGCAATCTAGGGAGACAGCAACCCAAATGAGGAGACCACCCGAAGGGCGACCCCTCCCCGACAAAGGGGGGACAGCTGGAACAAAGTGGGATGAATATCCCACCTTATGACAGGGCTCCCTACCCCACGTCTCCTGGAATATACAGATGGAATAACCCTCAACAAGAGCGTTCCAGTCAGGCAAACCCAACTTCCTATTGATTCCTGCGATGTTCCAGCTGAAAATCCTAAGTACTGGATCCGCCACAGCTGGATCACCGCCGGAGTCGAGGCCTCCTCCACCCTCCAACAGGTCCTGGGTCGTTAAGCTGCCAACCCCACCTTGCCTCCCGGGAAGCTGATTACTCTCCTGTATAGGAGTGGGGACTACTGTACTAAGGGGGAGTGTGCCGTAATCAATGGCCAGCCCACTCAGCTCTGTGACATCACCTGAGTTACAGACCCCGAGGACCTCCCCAATGATAACGTCGGTTAAATATCCCAGTGGTCTCCAACCAGGCGAAGGCCAGACTGCCTGAGGGTGAAACTGTGGATTTGCAGAAAACTCAGAATAGGCAGAGCTGTTGGTCCAAACCATGCCGAGTTCTCAGCCAATCGGGGTAGTGACTGCTCTTGGGTAAAAAAAGGTTAGGTCCACTATATCTATTCCCGGCCCCCCGGAATTCGGTTTATAATTGCAAATGGTTTGTGCTACTCTGCTATCCCTGAAATTAACCACCACGCAGTCTCCTTCCAAATGCTTGTGACCATAACCCACCCATCCCACCCTTCTAACTCCTAGAATTGATCCATCAAGGCCCCTAGGAAGGGATCTGTTGGACTCTAGCCAGTGCAGAGTTTTGTTTTTTAAGGCTTGAGGGGATTCATTTTGATCAGCCTTCAGGGTGGGTACATTTATAAGGACGGCAACATACGGCTGACAGGGGGCAAGTTCACATGTGGGGATGTTGGAGCAGCTTTGGGTGATGAAACTTTTGGGACTGCTTTTGGTAATAATGTTTGTGGGTGGATAAGAGCAGGATAGTTATTCGAGGTTTTGGCTGAACAAGCCTGACTAGTTACTTTACCTTTGCCCGTCCCCTTAGGTGTAACAAGACCACTCCCTCCCAGCAACTCAACCCAGCCTGGCTTCGTGCCCGGGGCTTTGGGGGGCTTGGGGATACTTGAAGGGACTTGCGCTTTTTGGCCAATGCTCCCAGAAGTAGCCACACGAGGCACTCAGGGAACATTGTCAGTCAACTGTGAAGTTACCAAAATAGCGGCAGTGGATACAACAGGCAAAGCCTGCTGGGGCTCCATAGTTTTCCTATTTTCAGTGGGCCCTCCTTGTCCCTCCTCCCTTAATCTAGAGTGCAGTTTGATGAGTGCTTTCAACGAGAAAAAGCTATCTAGGGTTGATTGTTCAAACCTGTCTAGCCTATCACCCAGTCCTATTACTCTGTCAGCAATCGGGGACAACAGTGTTTTCAACAACTCTTTGATTTGTGCAATAGTAACAGGGACACAGAAAGCTGATGGCTAATGGCTAGGGAAGGGAACTGCACCTACTTTTTCTAAGATAGGACCACTCCCCTTAGTAGAAGAGGAATTTATCATGCCCAAGCCCTCACCAGTTTTGGTACCTATGCCCTTGATCCCCGGTTTCCTTGGTTTCTTAAACAGTTTCAGGGAACTTCCTTTACGCGGGCTAGCAATCCTTTTCCTTTTAGTAATTAATGGGATCTTAGGAGTCGACAGCAGGATGCCCAGTGTCTTAGGGTTTTCCACTATGGGAGGGGGATAGGCAGGGCCTACTATGGAAACAAGAGATACAATAGGAGACAAGCCTGAATTGCCACCATCCTCAGAAGGAGGTATAGATGATGCAGCCAGGCTCTCCAATCTATCAATACTAGCCCTCAGAGATGCAACCCGCGGTTTGTCAGGCACATGAGGTGTGGCTAAAAGGGGAACAGGGTTACATACAGGTGACACTGCCTGAGCTAAGGGGCCCAGGGATGATCTTTTAGACGGGGGATGTTCCTGCGAAAGATGCCGCTCCGTCATTACAATCTCCTTCTCTATGATGGCTGCAACCCGTGTGATAAATTGGTCCATAGTACCTATGACAATACTAGGTCCCACCTCGCCCCCTCCCCTCAAGATCTTCCCCGAGCGGGTAGACATTGGCACAGACTGCAGAGAAAGAGCAAATACCCTTACTAGTGTTAATTTGTCCACCGGGTGTGGAGTATCAGATAACAATGTCAGAGGGATGGCCCAGCCTTAGAAAGCCCCTGACTGCCACAGACTGCCCGCCCTGTGCCCAGGCTTCGCTCGGCGTCCCGCTCGCGTCGGACGTACAGTTAAGTAGAGTGCGTTGCAGGCCGGGGGCGTGGTTTCAAGGGGGCGCGGCCAATATCTCCGGGGCTTTGCAGGGACTCCTGGACAAGCGAGTCCCTGCCTCGCACCGCCCTTGAAGTTGGTCGATAAATGCTCCTCCTCTCCTCCGTGGTCCACCACAGGAGTAACACAAACAGCCCCTCGCTTCAACCCGTGAAGCGGGTGCGGCGAGAAGTTGCGGGAGCAGCGGTATCCCTCTGAGGTGAAGGATAAAGGGCAGCCCAAGTCTCCAACCGGCACACAATCCACCCAGGTCCTCACCAGGTAAGCTGACCCACCTGTGTCCTGGCGCTACGGCCCTTTAGCTCTCAGCAGGGCGGGGGGCGTGGTTTCAAGGGGGCGTGGCCAAGATCTCTGGAGCTTTGCAGGGACTCCTGGACAGGCGAGTCCCTGCCTCACACCGCCATTGAAGTTGGTCGATAAATGCTCCTCCTCTCCCCCGTGGTCCACCACAGGAGTAACACAAACAGCCCCTCGCTTCAACCCGCGAAGCGGGTGCGGCGAGAAGTTGCGGGAGCAGCGGTATCCCTCTGAGGTGAAGGATAAAGGGCAGCCCAAGTCTCCAACCGGCACACAATCACACAGGTCCTCACCAGGTAAGCTGTCCCAGATTTGAGTTGAATCCATCATCATTCTTTAGTTCACTTCACCACCTCAGTTCAGATCTAGCTATATGCAAATGAACCTTGACCCTGTCCCACGTGGGAACAGTCCAGTCCGAACTGCGAAGCAATGTCTTCCCTAAACCGGAAATAAGCATTGTGGGACCGGTTTCTGGGTAACACCCTTCATCAGCCAGGCCAGCTTCAATCCAGTGGCACTGTCAGCAAGGGACCCATGTCTGGGCATACACAATCTCTGCAAAATTGAGTCAAGTGAGGATCGGTAAGACCCTCCAGTGAAGCGTGTAAATTAGAGTCAAGTTCTGGAATGGGATCTAGGCCAACCTTCAAAGATTTCAAAGTCCCTGCCTTTTTCACATGGTAATTCCCTAGTGAGCCAAAACTAGAGCTTTGCTTCTGATTCCTCTCCCTTTTAGCAGTGGAGAGGAGAGGAAGGAGGTAATTTAGACCAAGTCTATCAACAGTGGGCTATCAATTGCCAATGTTTTTTTTGTTTAGCTTCAGTTGAATTGACTCCCTGTATGATCCTGTTCTTGACAGGCAAACAAAGAGGGGTTATAGTATTAAAGACATTTAAATGAACTGTTCCCAGGATCTCCTCAACAGATGTAATCTCTCCATTTAGAACCCCAATGGCACTTGAAAATAATTTTTAAAGTAATGTATTACATCCAGCAATGAGGGAAGCCTTGTTCTTCGTCATTTGTGCAACACATTTATTTTACCTCTGAATATAGAAGATACACTCTAGAAGAGATTGTCCAGTCTGCTATCTTCTGGCTTCTTCTGACCTCTTCTGGCCTTTGACAGGCCGGTCTTGGCCCAGGCTTTGTCCGGGCACAGCCCACATGCATCCCAACCTGTGGGAGAAATGTGCCCCTCTTATGGCACTTCCATAGAGCCTTGCCTCCTCCTTCGGGCAGAGTGCATGGTGCAGGCTGGTATCCATACTCCGGTGGTCCCTAACAGTAGTGGCATCCTGGGCTGCAGGATAAATGTGCACCTGATATGACACTTGTTAGAGCCCCGACTCCGCCTCTTGGTAAAGTCCTCAGAGCTGGTAGAACAGATTATTAATTCATCAAATGGGTAATAGGCAAATGGCTTCTGTCCTGAAGAGAAGCACAAATGATACCTTCTGTTTGAAATATCAACAATATTTCAGGGTTGTACCACGAATATTGGGAATGAAGATCTAAAAATCATATTGAACTTTGCCTGTTTGCTCTTGTTGTGACATCCATGGATGTATATGCGTCTCTGGCTAGATAAATCTCACGTTCCCCATATTTGATCACTCCCCTGTCTGCGCTATTGTCCAGTAATCATTGTATAATGGAGATTGAACAATACTGAACCTTTTCATTAACACAAAGAGGGTCTTGGGAGCATCTTCACACTTTATTTCAATTGAATGATTTATTCCCACATGTGAGATATATGCATTACACCTGTGTAGAGAAATACCCTCCCCCCCCCCCCCCCCCGGAACAACTGCGATTTGCTCCTGACGCAAAATAGTGCCATACATTAAACAAGCAAGGGTTTTTTTTTTTTGCAGTCAAAAAGCTGTAATACGTAGTAGCTCATTAGGTGGGCTATAGACGTAAGTGATGTAGGGAATATTAATGTATTTATTAGAATAGCTTTATGGACCACCAAACGGATAGACAGGACAACCTATTTACTGGTTAGCTGGGCTTTCTGCAGGATACTAGTGGTAGCATCTAGAGATCATGTGCTTGGTACTTTGCAGCAGTATATGTGTAAGAAGGTGCACCTACAACCGTCTTATTCATAAGAGCAGACATTATGTTTTGGTGTGGCGGAGAGCTGTGCCGCTGCAATAGAATTAACTTGACATCTTAAGAGTTTTAACTTGGGATTTCTAAAATAATTTTCTTTCGGCATGCTTTCCAAATATTGAATCTTTACTCCTTTTATCTCGATTGCTTTGCTATTTAGATGCAGTGGAACAGCCACACATCTAATGTGTCCCTTGCTCCTGATGTGGGAATTGAAAAGAAAATCAAGTGGCACTTTAAAGCATTCCACCACGTTGTCAATCTGCAGTAGAATTATTTTTCTTTTGTCTTTAAACCGCAATAGCTTTAGGGCCCCATTTGAACAAGAAATCTGCTTCACTTGCTGAGAATTTCTATTGCTTTTACTAAGAAAAAAAAACGAGACAGCATATAAAATGAGTGCCATCTGCAGTTTTCTTTCATCAAAGCACTCTTTACCTTCTTAGCAAACAGCAACCATAGCATGCCTCAAAGCCCAAGGGATGTGAATTTCCAGCCGAACACAGACGCATCCTGGCCTTAATTCTGCAAAGTAATTCTTTTTCATGTGCATAAATACCTACTCTTTTGTCTAGGAGAGCAAGTGCTTTACGTAATTGCGCACGCACACGTTTTAATTTCGCACTTAAAATTAATATACTTTAGACCAAAACTTTTGGAATTGATTATCCTACAAACAAGGTAGCGTTTTGTCTTCAAGTGGAAATTACACAGACTGTTGCAAATCAACAACACAGCTCGAGAAAATAACAATGGATATTGACATTTTTATCAATAATCAGAGACGTATTATGACATGGGCAATTGACCTGGTCCCCTACCTTCTAACATTCCTCTAAGAAAGAGAAGTTTTTCTCTGCCTCACATCTGTCCATTTCATTATGTCAATCTTTAACATATGTCAATATTGTTCGCATCGCGGGTTTGAATTAAAAGAAAACTGGTGATACAATTAAAAGTTGTTGCGCACACGGGCTCCAAAATGTTTCTTGCCCCGGGACCAAATCTTTAAGAAAACACTCCATCAGTGTCCAATGCCAGGGCACCCACCAGAGCTGGCATTAGCATGATATCTATTTTGGTTTGTCCTCGAGAGCCAGTACTACCCCTGGCTTCTTTTTCGGTACCCAGTATAGTGCCATTACTATTCTACTTTAAAGGCAGTGTGAGGAAAATAAAGAAAGCAGTGCTCAACAGCTATTTTTACTTTCTGTGAAGTCACAAGCAGTTGTGACGTTTTCTCGGACCCTCAGCCTGCTGGGACTAAAAGGCAGGCCAGATAAATAGTCAGCGAGCTGGGGTGCAGCTCAGCAGTGGAATTTATGTCGGAACAGAGGTCTCAATTAAAGAACTGCTCCTTGCAGAGCTGCCAGGGGGTTTTACAGTTCCTGGAGATGTTTTCTAACCCTCCAATTTTCCGACCTAGGTAATGTGGAGTGAGGCACTCAGTTCCTCTCCCACCTGTGTCTAAGGAACTTTCTCTCACAGTGGCCTGTGTCTTCCTCCATTTTTGTCATTCTATGGCCCCCAGGAAAACAGGGCAGGGTTGAGATTGTGTTTTGAAAAGCTGCAGGGGAGTCCAGAGACCTAAGGCCATATCGGGAACGTGGGAATTTGTATGCATGAGAGAGACTGGAGTGGCCTTGCGCTGCAAAACAAATCTGCCTCCCCGTCGAGGACTGGACAGTCGGAAGGTCTGCTAAGTTTTTTCATTGACTGCCTGAGGATATGGCAACCTCCACAAGTAGCCATGGTGCTACCCTGTACAGAATAGTTCATGTGAAAAATGTTGCATCTCCTTAAGAGGGCAGGTAATGAGAAAAACAACACTAATGAAAAAAGCCTCCTTGGCAATGCTGTACATCTAGATTGAAGATGAAGTTTAATGCAGAAGTCAGTTGAAAGACACTCATCTCTCTCTAACATCGAAGAAAGAGCGAAGCAAAGACAGCCAGTAGACGATACAAAGTAAATTCCAAATGTAGTGAGCAAAAATCAGGGACAAAAATACTAGGAACAGTGTTGGACTTGGACCTTTTTGCAGCGTCATCCCTAAACTTTATGTCTACCTTCTAGATATTTTTTTTCTAACATGCTGTTAGTGGTTTTAGGACTCTGGGCACTTTAGCACTGTTTAGCAGTGCAAAGTGTGTGTGCTCTCTGCCCTCCACAAGCTAACATTGGGAAATCCCCCTCATGGGATAACTCCTAAATGTAACAAGATAAGTATGTCATGTTTAGTATGTTTGGAATGGAAAATATAAATGCTTCACAATTGTGTGCGCAGATTTACTATCACTATTTTAGCAATGCCACTTTTAGAAGTGGGACTTTTTGTGTGTTATGTGTCTGCCTGCCTGATGTGTATTGCATGTCTGGTTCTAGAAGTGACCGGGGCTGGTGAGATGTGGGTGGCTCCAGGGAGGGCAGGGGGAGTCAGCTCTAGGCTGAATAGAAGAGCTGCCATTGGACTAGTGGGAGGAGAAATCACCTGTCCCTGAATGGATCTGTAAAAACAATGAAATTCCCTACTGTCAATGTACAATGTGAATCACCATCTTTATATGATCCTTAAGTGCCAACAACATCTAAATCTACACAAAAAATACAATGAAATACAAAAAATATACAAAAAAATGCAATTAACCTCAAAGTACGTCAGTAGAGCACTGCACACATAACAACAGTTACTTCATACATCAAATGTAATTATAAAAATATAGGGATCAGCCTCCACATATTCAAAAATACAGTAATACACATTTCATATAAAAGAAAACCACAAAGTCGACGCTGCGTTTCAGTGCTTTCAAGATGTAACACCTTCTTCAGGACGGTTTTCTATACAAAACAAATTTTACAATTAATTTCAGGCTCCACATTATGAATGACGTACACCAACATTGCAGTATCATGGCTAAAGTTTAGAAAGGTTAACAATCACTAAACATCCTTGATTGAGTTGCTGATATTAAATAAACATAAGGGAACAGTACTAAGCACATCTTTTGTACATCGATATCAAGTATGTAATGTCAAAAATTGAATTAAAAGACATCGATTTACAGACATCCTGCTTGTCTCAAACCTAGCCTCAAATTTACAAACATGCTTCATACATCGATTGTATTGGACATAAGCATTCTGCATCTCCTACTACCTCTTTAGGCCTTATTACTTGGTGAAAACATTCTGGCATTGTTTCCTAGATAGGCTGACTGTGCCATAAGGGTCAATAGAAACATACCTCTAGTCTTTATGTGGAGACTAGTGTTCTGGTTTTGGATTAAAAACCCAGCAAATCGGCCTTATAATTGGCGTTGTTGCTGGTTCCGGTACAGATAAAATGCAGACACCTTTCAGAAGTATAAGTGGCAGCAATGTCTCTCAAAATAACATTATCCAAAAGAAACGACCGTTCCTCATGAAGATGTTCATTTATTTATTTATTATCACATACCTGCTATGTTATAGTCAGTATCAATTTATTTGAAATTTGTTGGTATTTTTGAAAAGAGTAACTTCATTTGGAGTCCAATAACTATTATCTATCCATGCACGGGTATCCTCGTACAATCGAATTTGACCAAAAGGTCCAAAACCTGTCAATACAGAATGATCCACCACAAGCAAATTAAAAAAAGGAGGAAGATCAAAAATCCTCATAGTTTTATATCACTTAGTGCCAAAATTATTTGGGAACCATAATTGGTTCACACACCATGTCTCTAAATTCTCTCACCTAATTCTTAATTTAAGTCAAACAACCAGGCTCGCTGAAAGAGTATGGAACAGCAATGTCGTTATTTTCCAAAATGGCCAAAAAGGTCAAAATCCGAATTACAACTGTTAAAAGAAAATCATATGTTGAAAATAGGAGACCATATTTGTACCCTCCATAC
Source organism: Lissotriton vulgaris (assembly GCF_964263255.1). NCBI lineage: Eukaryota > Metazoa > Chordata > Amphibia > Caudata > Salamandridae > Lissotriton > Lissotriton vulgaris. The sequence goes on along the minus strand of NW_028253450.1, from coordinate 357 downwards.
CAAGGAGTCCCAAAATAGATCCCACTAGACTGTCAATCAAAACATGTGGAGACCTAGTCACTTCTCACCTATAGTTAAGTACCGTAGTCAGTGCAAAGTACCAGGAATCCTAAGACGTTGTCTCAATATTGACGGATTGTACCTAGAACATGCAAAAATTTAAAAAGCGACAGTATAGTTATACATTTTAAGGAACGTGATCAGAAATCCCATAGCGCATATTTCATACCGGAATAAGGAATTGGGTGGATAAACAAGGGACAAGGGAAGAAAGGGAAGGGAAAGGGGAAAGGGGAAAAGGGGAGGGGGGAAGGGGGAGGGAAAAGAGAGAGGGGAGAAAAAGGGAAGCGGTTAACC